>NC_056736.1:439295253-439447753 GCF_019279795.1 Protopterus annectens | reverse complement strand
TTTCTTACATTTTCCTACTGAAACTGTGATTCTCTGTTTTTTCTATGATGGGCATGGGAAGCCTTCTCTTGAGCCTTCAGGACACTGGGTGAGATGTATAGGCATCATCACTAAGCGATCAGGCTTCTATGAACTCTGAACCAAATCATGACATCATTTCAGCATGATAGAACATTGCAATGCTACAAGGAATGTTGAATGGATTGGAATGGATAAAACAGATCAGAATAATTTAAAGCATTTCAGTAAATATCCTTTTTTTTTCTAGTTTTAATCTTGTGCTAATTATATGCAGCATGTGTTTTGACTTCTTACACAATGTCAAAATGGTTACTAACCCAGTGAGTGTACAGATCTACAACCAGGCTTGTCTTCACTGTGGTTTCTGCCTGCTCATTCTTAACACACGCCACCTTTGTTTCTATGTAGAGGGTTGAATTTTTTTATGATGGTTTTAGTAGATATATGCATTCCTTTCAATTGTTAACTGTTCACATACCTTACTTAGGATGCTTCCAACTCCTTATTCATGCTTTTAGTTGTAAGTTAGTTCAATCACTGAATACACAATAGTGCCGCTCAAATTAAATCTGCTTCTCTCGATAGTCTGACCATTCAATCAGAAGTCATCATCTGATGCCCAGTTTCAACTCTTATGATTTCAACAGGTCACAAAACACACAGTCTTCTGTTTTATACAGTTACACAAGCATATACTGACTATTGCACCCATTCATGTTCATATGATGTCTGTCCTTTAAGAAAGCAGAGAATAAATTAATAAAAAAAAGGGAAGAAAAAAAAGGAGTTAAATGTGGTTTGTATTATATAATATAATTATTTGAAAGCGTACAAGGAACAAGGTCAGATTAATTCAGTTAAAGGGAGGAAGTACACTAATAATATGATTTCTCCTGACCTATAACAAGTGTTCTGGGCAAATTATTTAATGTTGTTGTCTAGTCTCATAACCTGTGAGCATATACTCATTTTTCTAGAAAATCTCACTATAATAGAATTGTTTTGATATGTTACACTTATACTTTACACTTTGAATTTTTTGCTAATGATAGCATGTTTGGGGGTTAAAGAAATTAATTCAACATTACTACAATCAGTAATAATGGCTTATTTATTAATATGAGTTTTTTAACTTATTTAAACAACAATATTTTTTGCTTTTGCCTCCCAACTATCCAAGCTATTGTAAAAGATATAGTTAGTATTTTAACTAATATATGTTAAACCTGAATATAATCCTCATATGTGATATATGTGTACTGAAGTTATCACATGTTTTGTGTATAATAAGCTTGGGTAGATAAATGATATTGCAGCTTCCCTGCTTGCTATGTGCTTATTGATCTACCTCACTCACTTGTGTTGTTGCATATACAGACCATATCTTATTTATGCTTAAAAGTTTATATTCAGGTGTGTGATGTATATAAAACCTATATTTAAAAGTGCAAGTTCTTTTTATGAACAAATTGATTTCATTAACTAGCGGGGAGGGAGGGGAAGAAAGAAAAAAGAGAAAAGGGGGATGAGTGTAAATAGGATTTGATATGTGTATATATGTTAAGTATTTCATTTCACAAAATTGACTATACTACTTTCTTTCTGCACTAATAACTTACCAGTTGTAATAATCTTTAATAGAACCTTCAAGAAGGTTATTTTATGATAAAGCCTGAATATTTAAAATCTATATTCCTTTTGAATTATTAACAATGTATAAGAAAATTGTAGCTGAATCTATATTATTAAACAAAGGTTTTATGGCTTCTATTATACATTTCTTTTATTAAACTTTATTCTGTGGACAGATATTCTTCTTTATGTTGTTCAGTATAATTAGAGATTATTTCTACTTGTGGTTAATCTAATATAGTAGTTGATGAGCATTTTTTAATCACCTTATAAATATATTCAACGTTTCCCACCTACTGATTAACCATTGCTATTAGTAAGGTGGGTAATTTGAGTGGTAAATGATACTCAAATTGGGAGTTTCAAACTCCAGAAAGGGTTTGGGTAAATTTAATTTTATATATCTACTTTTTCATAGTTTGTTGCTATCTTTACAGACGTTCACTATTTTTTTAGTATGCAAAAATATAACATATGGGTCATCACTTGATTTATTGATACCTACTAGTTGTAAGATTCTTGATGGTATTCCTCATATAGTCTTTTCGAATAAAATGTTAATGGTCAATTTAAATCTAACCCATAGATACAATTTCAAATGGTTTTGTTAAAAGGTATTTCAATCAATATTAATAGCTTAAATAGCCCGTGTAAGAGGGGACGTTTACTTAATTATCTTAATCTCCACAAATCACATTTAGTATTTCTGCAAGAAACACATTTAATAACTGATGACATCAACAAACTTAATACTAAATCATATACTGTTTTATTAAGTTCAGAACACTCAAAAGAAGAGAGGAGTAGCTATTCTATAGAGTAACACAATACCTCTTCCGAAGATAATAACATTCTATAAAGATGACAAAGGAATGTTTTGCTCAGCAACTATTGAATTGAATAACAATATATTTACCCTTATAAACATTTACTGGTTACCAGGAATTGAGGTGAATACAGTTAAACAACATTTAAATCAGATTGTTCATTTATCTAAAGGTAAAATTATAATAGCAGGGGACTTTAATTGTATCTTAAATTACAAAGACACTAATACTAAGAGTAAAAGGAGGATTCCAGCAACAGCTAAATTGTTAAAGGAATTTATAAATCTATATCTTTTAAAAGATATCAATAATTTTGCAGAACCAAATTCATTATTTTTTACCTTTTGCTCTCATCGACACAAAACTCATTCTAGAATAGACAGTCTTAATTTCTAATGAGTTGACTAATAGCTTAACTAAAACAAACTCATTCCATGTCCCTTATCAGATCATAATTCTATAATCTTTGAGTTATTAATCAATACAAATTATAACATTCAGATTAAAAGTATACCAGCTTACATTACAAAATTAAAATACTTTAAAGATTTCATCTTGTCAGAAATTCAAAACTTTATCACTTTAAATACTACAAATGACATCTTTGAAATTTACATATAATGCTTTAAAAGCTTATTTATATGGGAAATCATTAATTGGTATAATAAGAAAAAGAAACTGGATAAAGAATTACAGGATATACAACTTGAATTAGATAACTTGAAGCTTAACAATAGGGGAGATAAGAATAAAAATGGAAAAGATAAATAAATCATCTTATTAAACAATAAATATTTGCAGATTTTGAATCATAAAACCATGATTAGTTTAAAGAAATTTAAATGTATAAACTTCTCTACCAGTCCTACATCTTTAAATATATTGGCTAGCAAGACAAACTTAATAAGTGTAATTATATTAATGAGATATTCTCTCCTAAAAAAAAGAAAGATGGTCTCTGATTTAAAGAATATTCTAACAGAATTCAGAGAATTTTTCCTTAATATTAACCAAAAACCTATGGAGATTGATTCTAAAGAAGAGATCAAATCATTTATTAATAAATACACTAAAAGTAGACTTACAGAAAAACAAGTCACCTTTATAAATAGACCAATATATTTTACTGACCTTCAAAATTAAATCAGTAAGCTAAAACATAATAAAGTGCAAGGTAATGATGGCTTTATTCCTGAAATATATAAGATTTTACCCAAAACTGGATTATATTTACTTCATAAAGTTTTTAATATCTCTAAAAACAAAATTACTACCCCTGCTTCTTGGAAATATACTTTTATACCACCCATACTGAAATCTAATAAAGATCCCACTAATTGTTCTTCATATAGACCAATCTCTTTATTAAATATTGATTATAAGATATTCATGTCCATTTATGCTGATAGGCTAAAGAAGTTTCTTCCAAACCTAGTAGATGCTGACCAGACAGGTTCTATTGTAAATATAAACACATATGATAATATAAAAATAACTATTACCTTGATTGAATCAGTTAAGAATGTAAGCAAAAGCCTAACACTAATAAGTCTTGATATAAACTGTGCCTTTGATTCAGTTAATTGGGATTATTTATTTATACTAATGGAGGAGTTAAATTTCTCAAATAATTTTATAAATTGTATTACACATTTATATAAAGACAGCCATGCTTATATCAAAACTGATACCAAACAAAGATGCTCTTTATCCCCTTTACTCTTTACATTAGTAATGGAACCATGGGCAAATCTAATCAGAAAGATTAAAGATATTGAACGTTTCAAGTTAAATTCTAATGTGCCTTCCAAATTACAAATGTATGCAGAGGATGTACTTATAAATTCAGGGGTAAATAACTCATCTATTACTGCAGTCTTTAAAAATATGGAAAATTTTCAAAAAAAGTCTGTACTAACCTTCAACAGTAACAAAACAACATTCTTCCTATTTGATTGAACAAATACACTTTAGCCAATACTTACATAAAATATTTAGCACAAGCTGAACAGATAACATATTTGGAAATAGTAATTACTAAAATATCAAAGATATTATTCAAGTAAATTAAAATAATAGTCTATCTCAGCGCTTCTGTGGATCACTAGTGATATCTGCATTGCTTACTGTACTTATTTCCTTGTTTCACTTGAAAGAAAGTTACTGTTTGTCGTTTTTGCATTTAAGTTACCTGTAACACATTGCACTTAAGTTACCTGGCACTTGCTCACTAAAGCAATTATATAAGTCAGCACTAAAAATTAAAAGCACTACACCCTCACTCCCCACTGGCCCTGGTTTTCAATTATTAAGGAATTCCCAATATTATTCTAGCATGTCCAAAGGTGAGTTGTCAATCTCCTCTCCGGTCCAGCTGGTGAATCTGGGAATCTTGAGGCAATGTTACAACTGCCTCATGTACACAGACAACCCTCCCCTCCTCCCAACAAATTCCAACACATGTGAGAGATGCAATCATATAGCCAAACTGGAGGCTAAGCTCTCTCAACTCAGTACTGGCATAACCAGTCAGGAGGAGAAGGAAACCACACTCACTACAATTCCAGTCTCACATAGACGAACCACGACAGCAAACCAAACAGATAATCACACAAAAACATACTCGGAGGCTCTAAATAAAGATCTGCCGAAGCAGCAGAGACCTCCAAAGCAGACACCCAAGCAGCCGCTACCCCAAAACAAAACACGTGCAACACATATCTCACAAAGCCAGTGTGCCGAACAGTCACAGCCCTTAAAACTAAACAACACACCTGATACACTTGTAATAGGTAACTCTATCGTCAGGCACACTGACGTCCCACTCACCAGGCTTAACAAGGAGAGGGTCACGGTGAGCAGCCTGTTGGGCGCTAGGATCCGCCACATAACACAAGCACTCAGGTCACTCCAAGGCAAGTACAAATATGACTCAGTCATTGTCCATGCTGGTGTGAATGATCTGAGATGTACCTCCCTGGACTACATGAAAAGAGACATAAAGGAGCTCTCTGAGCATGTAGCCCAGGCCGGTATGACCCTGACCTTGAGTAGCATCTTACCCTCACCAAGAATGATGCCACAGTATGAAGACAAGATGATCAATTTCAACAATTGGCTTAAGTACTGGTGTCATTCAAAGGGGATCAATGCCTGTCAGCTTGGGATGATATGCTCGACAAGCCACGATGCTTTGCTAGGGACGGCTTGCACCTGTCACCCTGGGCTTTCAGATATTGGCAAAGGCTCTTGCTACCCCCATAGTGCCTTTTTTAGGCAAGGCTCAAAAGACAAACCCACCTCCATAGGTATCACAAGGGATAAGAAACTAAGAGTAATGCTACTCAATGCCAGAAGTCTAAACCTCAAGATGCACGCACTCAAAACTCTCCTTAGCATGGAGAACATCGATATCTGTGCAGTAACAGAAACCTGGTTCAGGGCTCCCGAGAGCACCCCAGCACTACCAGGTTATACCTCATACCATGCTTTTTGTCCGCAAAACTTGGACCGAACCACGAAAGGAGGGGGAGTATCAATATTCATCAAAGATACCCACACCTCCAGGTTGGTGGCAAAGCACGAAGCATCAGAAACTATCCATGTGCAACTAACAGTGGGTAAAACTGCCTTCCAGTTTATAGCTTGCTACAGACCACCCTCCCAAACCCAGGAACCCCACTCAGCCTTCCTGAGAACACTGAAAAATATGAAGGTCTCTCCAAACACCATTATATTGGGCGACTTCAACTACCCAAACATAGACTGGGAGCATTACTCTAGCAACACCCTAGCCCAAAGGCTCCTAGAATTTATAAACTCAAATGCTATGGAACAACTTGTTACCACTCCCACAAGAGGGGAAAACATACTGGACCTGATCATCACCAACATGGGGACTCTATGCTCCAGACCAGAAGTGTATCCCTCACTGGTAAGATCAGACCATAAACTAATCTCACTGGATATTCACATCCCGATCCCACCCCCTTCCCAGAAAACCACAGTGAAAAACTTCTCTAAAGCAAATTTCACACTCGTCAAATCTGAAGTGGAATCCTTCAAAGCCCCCGGGCCTGTGGAAAATACGGCCCAGACCGCAGAATCCTTTATAAACGCATTCTATGAACATCTTCAGGAATGCATGGATCATGCGATCCCAAATAAAACCAAGACCCAGTCCTCCAAAGGCAGACGTCCTGTCTGGTGGACCCCAGCCATAAACAAACTATACAACAGAAGGAGGCAGCTACTAAATGATAGAGCAAAATCCCAAAAAGGGAAGGCATCAGTGATCAGTATTAGCAAAAAACTATGGGCACACATAAAATTGTCTAAGGCCAGCTTCGAGAGAAAAATTACACAGGACACTAAGGATAATCACAAGGCTTTCTTTAGTTATGTTAGGAACCTGGGTGGTAATTCCCAGATATGCTCAGAATTAGTCCAAAATGACAAAAAATACACCGAACCCACAGACATTGCCAACATCCTAGCTGACAGGTTCAGCGCAAACTTCTCCCTCCCACCAAAGGGCAAATATCTATCCCAGCAGAGTGCTGCCCCCCTGACATCTCAGATGCTCAGGTAAGAGCCGCCCTCTCCAAAGCAAAAAACACAGCATCAATGGGACCAGACGGTGTCCCAGGCTGCGTCCTACATGAACTCCAGGAAGAGCTAAACCCAAACATAAAACTACTGTTCAATCTCAGCCTTACTACAGGATATGTGCCCAAAGAGTGGCGTATGGCGACAGTGGTCCCTCTCCATAAAGGTGGTGCCTCAACGGATCCTGGAAACTATCGCCCCATAAGCCTGACTAGCTTGGTCTGCAAAGCTATGGAAAGGATCATCATGGACCTCATAAATAAAGATATTGGGGACCTACAAACAATGGATCGTACCCAGTTTGGCTTTGTTAAGGGCAGATCATGCCTCTTAAACCTGGTTGATTTCTTTGAAACAGTCACCAAGGCCATTGACGAGGGGAAGGTGGTCCACACAGCCTACCTGGACCTCGCAA
Organism: Protopterus annectens; assembly: GCF_019279795.1. Classification (NCBI taxonomy): domain Eukaryota; kingdom Metazoa; phylum Chordata; order Ceratodontiformes; family Protopteridae; genus Protopterus; species Protopterus annectens. The sequence goes on along the minus strand of NC_056736.1, from coordinate 439,440,250 downwards.
AAGCCTTCGATACAATACCCCACTCGGGCATTATAGATAAACTCACCAGCTTAAATATAAACCCCTATGTCACTAGATGGATTGCAAATTGGCTCAAGGACAGAACCCACATGGTTAGAATTGCTGGAGCCATGTCAGACTCCAAACCAGTTACAAGTGGTGTCCCACAAGGCTCAGTCCTGGGACCTCTCTTGTTCGGTATATATTTCTCGGAGGTGCAGGCCAACACGGAAGGACTGTGGCTGACCAAGTTCACAGATGACTGCAAACTGGGCGCCATAATCGACTCTCCAGCCAACACAAGCATCCTCCAAAAGGGCCTCATAGAAACAGACAACTGGTGCCAGAGCCATGGCCTCAAGCTAAATGCCACAAATTGTACAGTCATCCCCTTTGGCAAAAACAAAGTGCCCACAAATTACCACATAGGTGGTAATCCATTAAGTACAGAAGAAGTAATTAGGGACCTGGGGACCCAAGTTGACAGCAATCTCTCATTTGACAACCATGTGGCCAAAGTGGTTAGAAAAACATTTTATATAGCCCACCTAATCATGAAGGGATTCACATCTAAATCAGGGGACGTCATCGTGCCTCTTTACTCATCCCTCATCAGGCCCATAATTGAGTACAATGCCCCTTTTGGGATGTACCTTACCAGACACCTGCAGCAACTGGAAAGACCCCAAAAGTACCTCACCAAGAGGATCAAAGGGCTCAAACAGATGCCATATGCTGCCCGGTTAAAGAAACTCCAGCTCTACTCAGTGGCATACCGCCTGTTCAGAGGCGATCTGTGCCTGACATATAAAGCCATGTCCAACCCGGAATTAATGGACATGCTGCACCTCAGAAAATCCAAATCCCATTGAGCTACGCGCTCGAGAGACTTGAACCTCAGCACTGAAATAAGTAGGACATGCTGGAGGGACAGATTCATAACCCAGAGGCTCCCTTCACTCTGGAATAAAATCCCAGTCCAGGTTAGGCAGAGTCCCTCATTGACTCTCTTCAAGAGGAATCTTAATGAGTGGATGGGAGATCGTAGGTTTACCCCGGGTATCACTTCTGTGTCACTGTTAGACAGAGGCACAGTATACTAACCTCGAAAAAGGGCATAGCAAAATAAATTTAAAATGGGTGGCGAAAGCCAAACACATTCTGGCTAGGCTTATAAATGCCCTAGGGCAGATAGCCTAGTATGAACCTATGAACCTATGAACCTATCTGTAGTTGAAGGCCTCATAAATAAATGGGAAAAGATCCATTTTTCTATGGAAAAAAAACTTTCATTCATAAAAATGATTTTACTTGCTTAAATACTTTATATCATACAATCAATATCTTTACCTCTTCCAAAAATAATAATTAAGAAATTCCGTTTGATGATTCAAAAATTCTTATGGTTTCCAAGTAAGCCAAGAATTACACTATCCTACCACATGAGAGACTGGGATAATGGTGGTATAGGTTTACCCAATCTGTAATTATATTCAATTCAATTTCTTCAGTGATTAAATCCATCTCCCTTCTTATAGATATAGAATACACTGCAAAATGGAAAACGTTTTTGAAATGATTCGAATAACAATATTAACTCTAAAAATTTAACATTAATGAACAATTCATTCAGATATTAAAAGACTATTTTTTGTATATTCTCTTTATACACATAAATCTAATTATATGACACTTCTCTTAAAAAACATTTAAAAACTATATATTTAAATCTACTATATATAAAGAGTGGCTGTTTGTCCTTTTTCCTATAGCTTTCACTCAAGCAGTTATTTTCTCTTCTGACTACAAAAAAATGTCATTATTCAAACAAAAACATTTAATATACTTGTACCAGATGATGATAAATGATGAATTGAAATCAATTGACTATCTCAAAGTTGAATTTGTAATTGATACTCTTTTATGGCTGGACCTACATTAATGTAGGCAACGTCTCTTAAATAAATTTGATACAATGCACCCAATAATAAAAAGTCAATACCTAAACTTTTACACTATTTGATATTATCCACACAACATGAATCTCCTACAAAAAACAAATTATCACATATATATAAAGCAATTCGAAATGACATGGATGCCTATCCTAATAGTTACTGGAATTTTTTTTTCCATTAACAATTATCTTCCTAATGACCAGGATAAACAAAATATATTAGAATCCACTAATATGACCATTTCATTGACTAAATAGAGATTATTTACTTGGAAATATATGTATAGGTCATTTCTTACTCCTTTTTCCTTAAGTAAATTTAGCTAGAAAAATTATATTTGTTGGAGATGTAAAATGAATTGAATGCTGATTGGTCACTAATGTCAGGCGCCAGAATGCCAGGGCACATTTATGGGCTAGGCTTGTAAAGACTCCAGGGCCATTAGCCAAGTACACACCTATGACCTATGAACATATGTTTTTCGATTGTGCAGCCTTAAGAAAGTATTGGGAAGACATTAACATTTTTCTAAAAGCCTTTTTTTCAGATAATTTTACACATTCTAAATCTCTGGTTATATTTAATACACCAGTACCAGAATGGTCTATATTAGCAATCACTAAGAAAATTATAAGAAATTGGAAATCTGAAACTTCTCCCTCATTTCAAGAATTTAATAACCTTCTTATTGAAGTTTGTCTTTTGTAATGATTGACCATTAAATCTAGATCCATCAGGAATACTTCTTCTTATAATATGTAGAATACTCAAAAGACAGGCAGAGCAGATCAGCAAAAGATGTTTATTTTCACTCCACGATCAAACCTCACAGAATAGAAACAAAAACAATAATGCTGCTACAGTTCTCAGCGCATTTTCGTTCACATGCACTTCATCAGAAAAGCTAAACAGTGCTCAGTGTTCTAAATTTATAAGTCAGATGTTATTTGAATCTACCAATGGTGTCTCCTAACTAATTAAAATGTTAATACATTCAATTAACATCCTTGTTGTTGAAATTGCAGATTTCTTAACAAAATCAAAGAAACAAAATCACCATCTAGTGGTGAAAGAAAAACTTTACAGGCAGGAATACATAGTAAAAATATATATAAATATTGTATGCTCTAAAAACCATTTTAATTAATACATAAAAATACATAAAATGTACCTGTGTGCAAAATGTTTGAAAAACATATAAAAATGTATGTATGAAAAATATTAAAATGTGTATAAAATATATATATATATATATAAATATATATATATATATATATATATATATATATATATATAAGTACAACTGATATATGGGTGAGTGGTTATAGCTTGGCTGATCTCAATTATAATACAGGTTTTAGAGAGATCATTTCATTTAAACCTGCCAAAATAATTCTCTGTATTCTAAAGAGGCCTCCCAAAGGCCACTCCTGGGATCGGGTGTGGGGGGGTAATACCTCTATGACAAAGAATAGGAATTTTGCAGATTTACATGTTAAAGTATGTTTAAACAAAGCATTGTTAGTGTTTTCCTTCCTTACGTCATATAGGTGCTCATACACCCTTTGTCTCAGCCTTCTCTCGGTTTTCCCTATATAAAAGGAATCACATGTCTCACAGGTCACCATGTATACCAAACCACAAGTACTGCAATTTGAAATCCTTTAGTGGTGATAATTTTGCCTCTACTTTTCAAATATATTTTCTCACCTTCATTGATATTGACACAATAATAACAGCTTCCACATAGAGCATAAGGGACTTTCAGTTGTGGTTAGTGCAACTAGTAGAAAGAAATTAATAAAAAATGGCATTCATGTACAATAGAAAGATTTTTTTTGTTCCCCCTGGACCTCATTATTACCAGCCTGGCCCACAGTGCCCCAAGTCCATACCTGGTCTGATAGCTGTCCTTCTATGTTCTTGAACTCCCTGTAGTATTACTGGGGCAGGCCTTGGATCTTAAAGGTGTTCTGGGCCATCTGTGCTTCCAACTGGTATTTTTTATTGTTTTTTTATTATATGCTTTACCCATTTTTTCCTTTCCCTACCCAGCATGATCATTGATTATGTCTGAGGGTAAATCCCCTCTTTGGAGCATGCCTCCCTTTAGGGAGCATCACCAACGACTGCCCTCCAACCCAGAGATGGGCATGTCCATCCCTCCCTGCTGCTCCATAGTTACCCAAGCAGCTAATGAAACCTGAGTTGGCTAGTCATAGTTAGGGCTTTATCCAGCTATGCCACTGGGGCTGCTAGACTCTACCACTTTTATCAATAAACATACATTATATTGTTATAATGTAAGAAGAATGAGTGATCAATATCTGGATGTTTTATAAAGATTTCAAAATGACTGGACTCTGAAAACCAGGTTGATTAGCACTCTTCCAGTGTGAACAATGAAAGTGGCAAAAAAGCCAGTAAAAGTTACAACTTTGGATAAAACTCAGTTACTGGTTAGTCAATATACTACTTGCATGACAGCAAAGAAGAAATCTAGAGAAAGTAAGACAAAAATATTTAGAAAAGGAGAAAAAAAAATTCTGGTGGGGAAATCCTTGCAGCTGCTCAGCAAAAAGCAGTTCATGTTTCAGCTTTAGTGCAGGAGATGGCATCCAATAATTTAGAGGAAGAAAATAAATCAAATTTATTCTGAGCTGTTTAAAATAAATATGAAAAGGGAAGAATATATAAAGTCAAGTGACAAAAGGCTATAAAGAATATAAGTCACTATTCAAATGAACCTATAAAAGTTCAGAAATCAGAGATAGAAATAAAGAAAAGACTGGGAGAATATGAATTTTTTTAAAAAGAACCATTTAAAAAAAGTAGACTTACAAGGCAGAGCATGCAAAGAGAACCTGAGATTTTCTGCTATACCAGATAAACTGGAATAAATAGATTGCATTCATTTTATGAAAATACAAGTAAGCAAATAGACTAGAATTTCTCAGTAGGATTTGTTAACTAAAAGGGCAAATAGTGTGTATGCTCCAAATCAGGACATGAGAAAGAAGCCAAGACCTATATTAGTAACGATGCAGTCAAATCAGCTGAAATAACTGCTCTTGACAAAAGTGTGACAGAAGGAAAAAGCATTAAAAATTGGGGATACCAGATTTTTTGTGGAAAATGATCTTTCACTTTACACCAGGAAAAAGGGAAACAAGTTTCTCCCTGCATTCAGGGGATTCTTATAGGCAGTTGTGAAATTCAGATTGCTTTATCTAGCTGTCCTTAGAATATTTTTCCCAAAGATAAAAGACATTTTTGGATTCGGAGCAAGCTAAGGAGGGAACAAAAAAGTTTACCTGACAGTAAGCCAGCAAAGTTGAAGGAGATTCTGTTTATCATTTTTCTGACAAGAATACAGTCCATAGAGAGAACTTATTAGTGAAACCTTTTCCAGTTATTCCAAAGGAAAATGACTGAGTGACAGAAAAAAAGCCCAAGGGCATGAGTACAAGTACCTTGAACTTGAGCCAGAGAGTAGTGTGGGTGGTGAAGATGCTCTGTAAGATGAAGTGGCTAAACATATTGGATGTTTGTTGGGTGTGTTAAATTGGTGAGTGGTGTCTACAGCATAATTCCCATTTTTAGTTAATGTTTAGAAATCCAATGAAGATAATAAAGATATAAATGTAAGTAAAAAAAAAGTTCTTGTCCTTAGCAATATGTGTATAATAAATTTCATTAAGTAAATTGCATGTCATATTGTAAAGTAGTTCTGCATTGTATGTAGATATAATTGAATTTTGGTGGAGGAAGTTTATCAGTGACTGCTGTGTAAATTTACGATATTATTGTAAGAAAGTACTTTTCTTGACTGTAACATAACCTGAGTTTATACTGTAACAAGATAAAGGCAGAAAATAAGCATCATAATGTTTTGATCTTGCGCCACAGCTTGGATAATAGTATATGTTTATTAAGATATACTATTTCCCCATATTTTAAACAAATGGAAATACAATGTTCTCAGTTTACACTACATGCAAGGGAAATTTTGTTAATCAAATAGACTAGAAAATGGAAAGTATGAAAAAGTAGTAGTTTTCTACTATCTGAAAAGAGCTGTTTCTTGCAATTATAATGCTATTAGCTATGTTTTTCTCATCAACAAGTACTTGTGATTGTAAATGTTGAGTCTACATGTGCAAGCAATTAACATTTTTACCAGTATTTGGCTTTGGCTAAAATAGATTAATTTGGTAAAGTTTTTTCATCAGTGAGTTTGCCAAACAGTGATCTCACAGGAGTAAGTGAGCATTTGTTGCTAAGTGAGTGTCATCCAAAAGGAAAGTCTATCTGTTAACAGGGGACAGTATTTCTGGATGAGTAGTTTGCTTTTAAGGTTAGCGAGGAAACATATATCTCTCCCCTTAGAGCTAATGGAGTTTGCTTTTTCTAACAGTAAGCAGTTGTGGGTTTTATGGTTGCTTGGAAAAATAAACTTTCAAATCTTATTCACTCCAGTCTGACACATGCCAGTATTGCAGAAGAATTCAGTACAGCTACTGGTAAGGTATATTAAATTTTGTCAGTAGGACATTTTTGCTAAAGGCTTTACTAATTTTTGGAGATTGAAAATTGGAGATTCTGTAACAGTGTTAGAACTCTCAAAGCACTCTATTTAATGACATTTATATGTGGCTTTTAAAGTAGAAAGATTAATCCATTAATACCCCTAAACATTTATGCTGCATTACTTGTCTAATCATGTTATTGAAAGGATTGTTAAAAAGGACTGGACCAACTTATATGAGGTACTGTACAGTCCCAAAGATCAAGACTACAGAGTTTGGGGGAGAGGGGGTAGCAGCTTAATCTTGCTAACCTGTGCTATAGAGGGGCAAGATAGTTTTCCATTTGTTCTAGAAAGCTTCAATTATATTTTTGCAAGTAGTATTAGGACAATATCTACATACATGGATATTTTTATTTAAGATAATTCCAACGTGAAACTGTTTCGGAATAGACAAAAAATAAGTGGATCTAGGACAGAGCCTTGTGGAACCAAATGGAAGAAGGCACTTGCATCAAAGTAAAATGGTCTTACTGACACTTGGTAAGAACAGCCAGAAATATATCCCTGGGCACATTTGTTTATTTTAGGCCTAAAGTCTAATCTTCCCAATTTAATTGAGAAGAAGAAAATGCTTTTTAAAATCTAAGGCCTAACTTACATCAACAAAAATTCTAGAAGTGAACAGGCCATTATTATAACACTCTAAGTAAATCACCTTCTAGATGGCTGTAAGAATATTGCATCTATTACAGACACTATACTAAGCACTAAATAACACATTGTGTTAGATGGCATATTTTATTCACAGATGTATGAATGGGTTATGTTTCAATGACGTTAGCAACAGGATACAGATATCTGCTAATTAGGATGGGTTGGAGATGTTAGGCAATGGAAAGAATAGAGCGCAAAGAACCCCAATAGTCAGAAACCTGTAAATAATAGATTCCAGGGACTTAGCTATCACTGCAGCATAGAGAATGGAAGGTTTATGGTGAGGAATTTGGAACCTGAGTGTTTTTCCTAACTTTATAGGTTCTTATGATTGAGTTTAGGTGGATTTCCATTTAATTGAAAACAGGGTAATACATCAGGGAGATTGTTAAATGGGGGTACATTACTGGTACAATCTGAGAGGCAGAACAGAAGGGCCATTGGCTGCCCATATGTCATATATACTAAAAAAGCAGTCAAATCCCTTACTGAGTTGCATAACAATCTGGTATTGGATTCTAATGCTATTCATTTATGTATTTACTTATTTTTATTATTCTCTTCTCCTTTCTCAAGACTCGTTAAAGACTGACCCACTTTAAAAACTAATGTATATACATTACACTCTGATTGATTGTACATTGCACAGCGCTTGTTCACTAGAATATATATACACAGTTTTTTCTCTGTAGTTTGAACTGACTGTGCTACCTAGTGCAGGTGTGTTCAGAAGAATATAGTCTATATGTGGAATTGTGTCTTAGAGATCCATAAACCTTTACCTCAGAAGTCTTCTACCTAGTATTTAGAGCAGGTAAAATATCTGGGGTAACTCTGTGCTCCTCAAGTTATGTGGGATGAGATCAGACTCAGAGGAGGCAGTATAGCACCAGATAGTGTAAGACATCCTATAAGCATCCCATTATAATAGAGAAAGTTATTAAGATTTCTAAAGCACAATGCAGAAAGGCAGGGGCAGTAAAAAGGACATATTCAGTTTGGGAGGATACTATCTTGATAATGATATGTCTGTTTAACTAAGCAGCAGTTAGAGAAGAGCACTTAGGCTCTCAGCTGTTAAGGAACTGCTTCATGTAGTTCAAGACCTAAGGCTGGATTCTTTCCACCTCCATCTGCTTATTGTGTCACTCAATGCAAGTCACTTAACCAGGCAGTGCTCCTGGGCTTGTCATTGAAAAGGGACACCTGTCCAGTGGGTTTTACAAGTTAACAAATAAAATCAAATAAAATAAAATAAAGTGTGCGTAGTGAATTTGATCAGAAAAAAATGCAGCAAACAACTCACAGCAATCTGGACAGGCAGCAACTCCACTATCATAGTTACCCTTCAGCACCACATAGCAATACACAAGTAGGAAAATCCCTGTTGTATCAACAATAGCCCAAGCTGCAGTACTGAACTTCCATAACTTAATATGAGCAGCAAAAGAGTCTTGCAATCTTGATTTTTATTTTATGTGTATATTTTTTATTTATTCTAAGCCTCTTTTCAGGGGACACCCAAGGGGTTATTTATACTAGTAGGAGAAATTTGGCTAGGGCATTTGGAACTTCCTCTTTTTGATAGATGCCATGGGAACTTTTAGATCCACCTGAGCTACTACCAGCTCAAGCTGACGAGGCCTCGGTTTAAGATCTCCTCTGAAGGACAGCACACTCAAGAGTACACCACCCCCTTTATGCCTCATTACATTGTCAGCAATTGATCTACCTGGTGTGGGAATAGAACTCACAGTTTTCTGCATCAAAAGTGAGTGGGTTACCTGTTGCACCGCTGCCACTCCTAATTGCAATACTAATTGCACTCCATTAGCTGACAACAATAAGAAAAGACATAAATATGTGCCGAGATCCAGGCTGCCCACTTTAATTAAATGTTGCAATGAGAACTGTAATATGCAGGCCATAGAAGTTATAAATAGACTTATAGGCACTCTGCAAAGATCAATGTTCTGTGCAGTAGTGAGTCAAAGTAGTTTATCAAAGGTCCATGTAAGCTGTAAAACAAACTCCCGGTCAACAAATTTAAAATAAATAAAATAAAAATAAAATAAAAACAAACCAAGTCCAATGTGGCTTGCAGTAGCAAAACACTTAGTACACTAGGACATATATTAGGAATCATTTACTGCTTAAGACATCTGACTGCAGACAAAAACTATTCATATATACTAACAGACAGTAGAACTGCTGAATACATAATGTTTAACAACCCACACATAAACACTGGAACCACAGGTGACATAGCATGTTTAACATCCCAAACTAACAAACTCTGGAACCATTGGAGACAAACATGTTTAACAACCCACACTAATAAACACTGGAACCACTGGAGATATAACATATTTAACAATCTAGACTAATAAACACTGGAATTGCTGGCAACATAAATGTTTAACAATCCTTGCTAATAAAGCCTGGATCCAGTGAAGGCATAATATATTTAACAACCCACAATTAAAGCTTAGTTTACCATGAAAGTAAAGACATGGACACTCAGATGAACTAATGCATTGAGCAGAAATGCCATTAGACTCATGACATGTTTTGGGACATCAACCTGCCTTGGCAGAAAACTTTTAAACTATGGCAGCAAACTGTTAAAGTATGGCTCTAGTAATGTTTGTAGCCTTTCCAATGGTGAATGATAAAGCTCTAAACCTAACAGTGGCAGACCCAAGGAAGAAGTTCCAAATAAGTGCATTGTATGAACTGTCAGAATCTGCCTCTGAGTGTCTGCACAGCCAAAGTCCAAGCTCATGGGAGAATATACCATAAGAATTGACATAAGACCGAATTTTGGAAAAATAAATGCCACAAAGTTTAAATTCAAGTATGTGAGGGTGTTTCTTTGCCTAGAAGTGCTTGATGCCAGCATTTTTGTCTGATTCATTATTATTAAGAAAATAAAAAATAACACCTCAAACATTTTAGCCATTACTTGTGGGTACATACACTTAATACAAATTTTTGCAGTAACCTCATACCGAGGAACATGGAGGAGCACTAGATTCTAGACTAAAATGATGGGAATAAAATGGAAAACAGTCAAACGTCATAAGTAAAGAACTTGGCAGAGAACCTCCTGGACCACCACAAATATGATCAGCTCACAACTCCCTATACGTAGACAATTTTACATTAAGAGAGTGACAACATATATGTATAGTTCTCCCAAAAACATAGTAAATTATGATCTGCCTTTTAATTAACTTATATTCTTTCTACCTTCTCTTCCAAAGCACAGAGGCTAATAGGGACACACCCTCCAAAGATCTAACCAAAAAATTGCAAACTGCAATAAGAACCTTAACTCCCCCTATCCCCCAAAACTACTATTTCATACATCAATGAGAAGCAGCAATTTATGATACTTTTCTCCCACATCACTGCACCAGACCTGTGTAAATTTTTAATACTGACCAATTCATCTCATCAGACTCTTGTCAAGCCTCAAACAAATATTGTCCTCTCTCCTTAGTCTGTCTTAACTGCTATAGCCCTGCAGATGATCACCCACAGTACAGCACACATCATTCTGCATAAAGTACCTTAACCTTACCATAGAAACTGGTAAACATTGGACCCCTTTCCATCCAATAACTAGATACCCAAAACCTAAGCTTAGAGTACAAGCACACTCCCAATACATTCCTTGCATCCAACCCCATGTTGATTTGAATAGGGCTCATTAAGCAACAAAACTGCTTGACCAATCTATTCTTCATACAGGTTGCACAGTCCAGGCTTTCTTCCCTCAATGGATCTGTAGTTATATGCTGATTGTTCCTTCTTGCCTTATCTTGTAATTTAACCATCATTTAAGTAAACATTGTTAACTTCACTTGGAAATTTGATGTATTTGATACCATTTTTTTCTGATAAAAGGAGAAGATGGTATCTGCCTGATCATAAAACAAATAATCTACATTTGCATCATTCATGTCCATTTGAGCCATAAACATCAATAATTTAGTTAATCTATCATAGCTCATCTAACAGTCTCAGAGGACACAATCTCCACTGCTACAACTCCTTAGCATTCAGTCACTCCTGTGCATCGACGGCCTCCATTTCAAGGGATTCTGTATGGATGATGGTGCACACCAAAAACTTTAGATTCACACAGATGGTGAGACTTGTCTGATCATTCATGTTCTCTCTCTAGCAACAAATGTCAATAATTTGCTGTTCATCTTTTATGTTTCAGCTATGACATCCTCTAAGTACACCTCTACCACTGCTACAAATGTCTAGCAGTCATTCCCTCGTCTGCAAAGATAGCCTCCATTTTCAGGATTACAATGTGGAAAACTACAGATATACCCACTTATTCATAAAACACTGTTATAAATTATCTGTAATGATTATATATTGTTTAAACTCCCAAATTTATCTTAATCCCAACTTTTAATTTTAAGTGTGCTATGGCAAATATGGAGCCATTTAGGAAAATGCCCCTCTGCACATATGTCTAAATATAACATTTTTTATAACTACTTGGAATCTGTATATTCCTTTGATGTTCTTTAAATGATGTTTTTGTATTCTCATTCTGTCTCCTTTCTTCACAGGTGTACATTTTATGCTCTTTTGATCTGTGTTTGTATGGATTTTGGTGAAGATTGTATGCCACTTTGCTGCCTTTCTCTGCAATCCCTCTCCCTTCCTTATGACCTTGAGAAAATGAGGTTTTCACAGCTAGATATATTACCCTACATGTGGTCCTGCTGACTACTTTAAATAGCATGTTCTTGTTTTATTATGATTGCTGCTCCTTGCTATGTGTCCTACTATTTCAGTGAGATTTGCTGCTTCTTTTATCATATTGAATATTTTCATTTATATCACTTGCTATGACAATTGCTAAGTCTTTTTTTCTCCTTTATTTGTTGCTTAGTTGCTTCCCAAAAAAATGTACATCCTCTGTTTTTTGTGATTTTACTTTGCAGATGTTGTGATGGTAGCAGCTGTGTCCATAAGATGTTTGTGTGCTCCCTCTCTCTGTCTCTCTCTCTCTCTCTCTCTCTTTTTTTTTTTTTTGTAGTTTTTGTTGCATCAGTTTCACATTGCAGAAGTAGCTGTTTGAGTTTGGGTGTAAGCTCTTTATAAATGCAGAGATATGTTACTAAACTAACATTTTGACTCACAGAACCAGTTAGAAATGGCTTGCACTGGCACTTAAGCTTCTTATTAGCTATAGAGTGGTGATAGCTAGCCAGTGCACTAAATTAAGGATTCTGTACTGAACCCATTACATTAAATCTTTAAATTATAATAATGAAAGACTGTTGCAAAACATGCTTGGAAGCTGTCCTGCAAAAGCAAAACAACAATTTACTAGTTAAAAGACCACTGCCATGCTGCTAAACAGGATATAGACTGCCCAAGCCTTTCTTAGCCAGCAATGAAATCATAATCTTAAACTTGCCTGGTTTCAGTAAATAGTTTAGGGGACAAAGGCATTGGTGGCTTAAGTATACCCTAAACCCCTACATACATTTTTAAAACCATGCATACATTCATGTGTGCTTTTTGATTCACCTTCCTGATTGTTTTATTTATTTATTTATTTGTTTTTATTTTATTTTACATTTGTTGACCGGGAGTGTCCGGCTGAGCTATTGCCTTTTTCCAGAGGAGGCCCGAGGAGAAAAGCTCCAAAGGTATACAATGCAATAAAAATAACAGTACAGATACATTTCAATAAAAATAGCAATAGAGAATTTTGGTAGTTAAAATACGTAAGCTACATACATGTATATTGTTGACAGATAAAACAGTACTATAAACAAAAAGGAGAATGTTAAAAAAATAGAATAAGTTGTATGTTTTGATTTAAAAAGAGAGTTGAGTAAATATAAGGTTTTGTATGCAGAGTAGCAGAAACTTAAAAGGTTACATAAGAATTTCAGGGAGCAGAGTATAGAAGAAGTTTTGGAGGTTGCATAGGAAGCATAGGGTGAAGTTGTTAATGGTAGGTTTTAGTAAGTCAGTTTGACTGTACTATAAAAGGTAGGTAATAATCAGAGATTGTGAGTACAATGGCAGAACCAGTGTTTTTTTAAAGTGGTCTTTGATTACTAGCTTAAATTGTTTGGGGTGAGTCAGGGACCTTATTTCTAGTGGGAGTCTGTTCCATGCAATAGAGGGATGGTAGCTATATAAGTTGCACCCTGTGTTGGATCTGGGTTTATGGCTTTTTAGTAGGTCTTGGGTTGAGCTTCGGAGAAGTCTGGTAGGGGAGTAGTGAGAGATGAGAGAAGATAGACTTGGGCAGAAATAAGGCTGACATAGGATGGTGTTTTCTGATTTGGAGTTGAGATTGTAGGAACAGGTGAGGTAGTTCTGGCCAGTTCAGGTATTTTAGGGAGAAACAGTGGTGAGATGTATATGTTTGTTGAGCTGCAAATGTAGTTATTTTGTGGTAGGTTGATTCTAATTTGGTAAGTAGGGAGGAGTTCAGATTTGTGAGAATATGGGGACATTAGGTTAAGCATGGTAGAAGGTAAGCATGGGTAAGAGAAATCCTAGCTTCAGTAGTTAGGCATTTGTTGTTCCTGTACAGTAGTCCTAGCTTTTGGTGTTTTTTTTTTTTATACAATTGTTAATGTGAAGATCGAATTTTAGTTGGTTGTCAATGTTAATGCCAAGGAGTTTTCTCCTAGTTTTGACTTCTATAGGAATATTGTTTAGGGACCTTATGGAGAAGGAACATTTAATGTGGTTTGCAGATTTAGGTAGAAAGAGTAGTAATTTTGTTTTCCTACGGTTGAGGATGAGCTGATTATTATTGAACCATGTCTCTACTGAGTTGAAAAATGTCTGGGTATTTGTTAGGAGTTCTAAGGGGGAATTAGCAATAGTTATGACTGTAGAGTCATCTGCGTATTGGACAATGTTAGAATGAGGATAAGAGGAGTGGAGTGAGTTGGTGAAGATATTAAAGAGTGGATATCCAAGAATGGAACCATGGGAACACCAGTTCTTACTGAAAGAGGGGTAGATAGTGCTGAGTCCCATTGTACTGACTACAGCCTATCAGAGAGATAGCTAGAGAACCATGCAACTGTATCAGGAGAGAGGTTTAGGTCTACAAGTTTACTAAGTAGCAGAGTGTATGAGACAGTGTCAAAAGCCTTAGAAAGGTCAAGGAACAGACAGGATATGAGTTTGTGATCATCTTTAGCCAGGGCTAAGGTGTTGAGAAATTATAGTAGATCTGTGGTTGTACTATGCTTGGGATGGAAGCCGTGCTGTGTTAGAGTGAAAAGTTGTAACTTGTTTGTTTATACATTTCTCATGGATTTTAGAGATGGTGGATAGGATAGAGATAGGTCTGAAAGTAGATATTTCTGTGGAGTTACCTCCTTTATGACTAGGAAGAGTGTAAATCTGTTTCCAGATCGAAGGAACTTTAGACGCAGAGATGGAGCAATTGATTAGTATAGATACAGACATAGCAAGGGAGTGTGCAGCAATCTGGAGAAAGTAAAAGGAATATTGTCTGCTGATACAGAGCATGGTTTGAGCTTTGAGAATAGAGTTCTGATATAGTCAGTGGAGATAAGTTTGAGAGAGAAGGAGTTTACTGAGATAGTGGTTGAAGGGGTGTATAGGGAGGTTTGAAGTGTTGTTTCAGAGGTTGAGGTTAAATAGTTTGGAAATGGATTCGATAAAGTAGGTGTTGAAGGTATTGGCAGTTTGTTCATGTGACTTGTCAGGACGTGGGTTTGGTGAAGTTGGGTTACCTGGATGTAGCATCTGGTTTATAGAATTCCAGAATTTTGTTTGGATTAGATTTTAATGGTTTTGGGGGATTATAATAAAAGTCTTTTTTGTCTTTGTTGATAATTTTTTTTGTCTGATTTCTAAGTTCTTTATACTTTAGAAGGTCAGATGTAAGTTTAGTTTGTACCCATGTTTTCCATGCCCTATCTCTGGATTTCATAAGGGTATGGGTGGTTTTAGTTAGCGAGGGTGAAATGTTTGCCTTTAATTGAACTTTTCTCAGTGGGGCTAAAAATTTAAAATATTTAGGAAAGCTGAGTTGAAGGCATTTACTGCTTCATTGACTGAGAGCTGAGTAAGGAAATTCCAGTTAATTCTAGAGAGGAGGGTTTTAAAAGTGTCTGGGTTAAAGGTTGAAAGTTTGCGGCAGGTGATAAGCCGGTGTGGTTTAGGGAGTTGGGTGATGTATCATAGCACATTTATAGGTGAGTGGCCACTCAGGGCATCAGGTAGAGTTTCAAGGTTATGGTATTTGCTGGGGTTAGAAACAAGTATCCAATCTATCAAGGAGCTTGAAAAGTGAGAGTTATTAGTATGGGTAGGTTTGGAGATTAGTTGTGTAAATCCATGGAGGTTTATGTGTTGTGGAGGGTTTGGATTATTAAGGTTATACCAATTAATGTTTATGTCCCCAAGAAGGATTGTTTCATTAGGGAAATTTAGGGAGAGATATGACAGTAAACTTTCCATTAAGGGGATGTTGTCCCCTGGTGGAATGTATATGGCTACTACTGTGATGGTAGTAAAGTCATTGGGTTTGAGGTTTGCTATTAGTATTTCAGCAGGTATAAAGGAGGGATTTGGTTCTTTAGGAAGGGAAAGAGTGAGGTAATTAGAGTAAACTAAAGCAACACCTCCACCCTTTTTCTTTAAGCGATCTTGGTAAAGTATATTATAAACCTGGAGGAAGAATGTCTTTATCTTGGTTTTGAGGTTTAAGCCAAGTTTCTGTGACAGAGATAATGTCTTGGGTATGAAGAGATACCCAAGCATAAAACTGGCTTAGTTTGTTGAGCATACTTTGAGTATTGATAGAATAGAAGGAGATTTTCTTTTTTTTTGTATGGATGGTTGATTAGAATTGGGGTGATATTTTCTGGGGTGTTAGGAATAATGGTAGGACCAGAGTATATCTCCCGACAAGAGCAGAGTCCTTGGGAAGTCATAAGCTTTCATTTTTTGTGGGCAGTTGTGAAAGTATTTTGTTTTATACTTAGATGTACTGTGGTTGAAAGAAGGAGTTTTTATTTTAGGGAGTAGTCTATTCATTGGAAGGATAGATGCTGAGATGAGTATGGGTTGCCGAGGGTAAGAAAAGCAGCTTTGGTGAGGATAGGTGGGGGGTTTATGTATAAGGGTTAAGAGTGTGTGAGGTGATGTTATGTTGTGTTGGAGGAGCAGTGCAGGTAGAAGTATGACAGGAATGATTAAATCTGGCATGTTTGAAGAGGAGGAGAGGGCATTAATAGGGTGAATTGGTTGAGAGTTTGGGGAGGAGTTGCAAGGTAGGGAGAGAGTTTGTAGTGGGTGTTAGCTTGTGTAACATGAAGGGGAGGAGTTTGATGGTTGGGAGGGACCTGTGGTTAGGTATAAAGGGAATGATATGGGGGTGGGTGGGAATGGGGGTGGTAGAAGAGCAAAGTGAGCCCAAGCTCAGCGAGGGCAAACTGAGTGGGCCTACACCTGGGACAAAGTGCAAAAAAAAAAAAAACAATCAGCCAGTACAATCCAGAGTCTGGGGAAGATAAACAGACAGATTTAAGGGCAATTAGACAATCTAGATTCTAAAGAAAAAGGTATTTTCTTTTTTATTTTTATTTTTCTTTAAAAGCGGGGAGCTGCAATTCACTGAGCAGTAGGAAAATAATGTAGTTATGCCGCGAGTTTTAGAAAGGGACATGCAATAAATTAGGAGTCAATAGAGTACTATTTAAAAAGGAATGGAATATGGTATATTTGAGTACACTACTTGGGATTCTTATGAAGCAAGGGTGGAAAAGCTAAGTCAAAAGATGGTACCTTTCTACATCAGGTTTTTTGATTCCACTGTAAGCAAGAGTGGGAGGGAGGTGTGCATGTTCAATGTGAGGGAGGGAGATAGACACAAAGTAATACAAGGTTGTGAGGCAGAAAAACTGGACTAGGCCAGCTGCTAAGAAAACAATCAGGGAAACCAAGCTCAGTCAGTTCCAGGTCAGTGTAGTGCAGTATCTTCCTAATAACTACAAATCTTGTGCTATTAATCTAGCACAGTGTGATGAAAAGGACCACCACTTCTATAAGGAAAAACAATTGAAGTATGGGCTGCAGGTACAAATGTAAACCTTTTTCAAGAGAAAGAAAGTAGTTTTAGCTAATTGACCTAGGAGTACAATAGGAAGAGAAAAAAATGGGGGCACCAGTAGTGTACACACTTACAGTAAAAGGCTATAGCAAAAAGTCTTCAGTTTAGAGGACAGATTAAATACAATTCTAACATGCACTAGTATAGCTGAAAGCAATTTAGTGTTCCACCGACACAGGGTTTTACAGTGCAAGGCAACCCGACAGCCTTTGATTTATTGGAGGCTGGCCAAGACACAGAATAAAACATTTGCTGGGGGGACTGGAAATAAAAAGGAAAAGGAGGTAAATATTAGGTCTGAAGTTTTAAATCACTCTGATTACCAAGTAACTAAGATACAGGATGTAGGGGAGGAGCAGCATACCTTGTAAGAAACAGCACAATTCTATGAGCAACACAAAATGCAAGGATAGCAGAGAGAAAAACAAAAAAAACAGAAGGTAACTGCAGTTGATACCAAGCTATTATAACATACACTACACTATTATGTATTGTTATAAAGGTTATGAAGACAAAACAGTAGCTACTAAGATGCTACACACAATTTAGCATTCTCCAACTAACAGTCAGAAATAACAGTGATGTTATGTACAAACAGAGTCACTTGTATCCCTCGGAGGTTACAGTAAGTTAATTGCCAAACAGGTTACTGATCTAAAAGTACACATAGCAGGTGACAATATTCACATTAGTGAATAAAGCAGCATTTTTACCTGTTATTTAAAACCAAAATATGCTATGAATATAATTCTGTACTGGCATAACAAAAACACTCATATAAGGGCAAATAAAGGAAAGCAAACAAAACAAGAAATGCTTTTGAAATACAAGTCCAGAAAACAAGTGACCAAATAGAGCTGTTACCAACCAAAAATATGCATGGAAAACAAACATAACACCTGTGAAACTTCAAAAAATAGCAGTAAGAATCACAAACAAAAACAATACCAGGTAGTACTTACATGCATTATTTATTATATGCCTGTATTACTTACATGATATTTTAATACAGCAATATTTGTTAGTATGTTTTGAATTTGCAGTTTTGAATATTGTTTCCAGTAAGCAGTGAAACAAAATTTATTAACCATTAATACCTAAAGTATGCATTTCAGAACATTTTAATCATAAAAGGCCACTCAAATCGTTGTCATTGTAATCCACCAATATCCATATTCATAGCAAATTTAAGTTGATCAACAAAGGTAACTCTTAGAAACTTGGTTTGGGAAATTACATTTTGGGAAGAATACATTGTGAAATTGTTCTTACCATTATCTTGTATTTTCAAGACAAAGAGCATTAATTTAACTTGATCTGAAAGGATGGGGCTGGTAGAGGTTCTATAAGTGAGGCAGAGTTTTTTCCCTCAGTAACCATTAAGATACCAAAAAGGGGACAGGCTTTTGAGATGATCTGTTGACCATTTGTGATTTAAGCCCTATATTTTTTTTTAGTGAGAAAGCAATGTGCTCACTTGAGTTGTGACAGATGTTTGGAGAGGTACATAACAAAGGTGGCATTATACTCAAAGTTTAGTATATAGTGGAGTGATGACTTCCCTGGACCTGGATGCCATACCCTTACTATTAATCTGCGTAATGAAAAAGGCCTTCCTTACAACAGTGGATATATATTGACTGAATGACAGCTCATTATCCATATGGGTTCCTGAATCTATCACTACTGGGTCACTATTCAGGAAGTGTGCTGTTGATAAAATATGCTAAGTCAATATACACAATGTCTGCAGAAGTAAATGTCCTATGAACAATTCAACATTAAACAAATAAAAATTACTAATGCACAAGTTGTTGTTTGTAAAAAAAAAAAAAAAAAACTGCATTTCATTGGTTCATCTGCAAACACATTTTCTGCTGCCCTTGAAGAACATGCTTGCTGAAGAATACAATTACACATTTTTGGCATTTTGTTTTAGGCTGCTGGCTTTGATACCAGTTATTTGTTTGGGAATGGCATTCCTGACTGATCTGGGTATCTTCTAAAGAGTTTATGATGACACCAAGTTTACATTTATCTGCAAACTTGGTCAGCCATAAACCCTTAACATTAGCTTTGACATTTGAGAAGTAGATACCAAAGAGGAGTGGCATAAGGACAGAACCTTGGAGTATACCATTAATGACTGGTCTTTTAGAGGTGGTAGCTCCTCCCACTCCAACATTCTGGTTTCTGCTTGTGAGACAGTTTGCTGTTTGAGTCACAGGGATTTACACTTTAGTTGGATGAGTTCATCAATCATGCTTTAATGGGAAAGAGTGTTGAATGCTTTTGTGGGGTCTAGATATGTGGTATGTACAGATTTGCCCTCATTCATTACTTGTGTAACCTTTTTGTAGAAGCTGACCAGATTAAATAGGCAGGATCTGCCACTGACAAAACCTGATTGGCTTGGCTTGAGAGTTTGTAGGCTGCCCATTTCCTCATTTATCAATTTCATTATGACCCCTTTCATAACCTTACAGATTATTATGGTGTCATTCTAAGGGGATCCAGTATCTGCCTGCCTGGGATGACATGATCGACAGACCACAATGCTTTGCCAGAGATGGCCTGCACCTGTTGCCCTTGGGATTCCAGGTACTAGTTAAGGGTCTTGCCGCCCCTATAGTGCCTTTTTTAGGCAAAGTTCAAATGACAAATTCACCACCTTAATAGGTACAAGCAAGCAAAATCTGAGGGTAATGCTACTCAATGCTAGAAGTCTAAACCTCAAAATGCATTCACACTTGGCACTCCTTAAAATGGAGAACACCGACACCTGTGCAGTGACAGAGACCTGGTTCAAGGCTCCAGACAGCACCCCTGTATTACCAGGCTATAATTCATATCACACCTTTCGGCCACCTAACCTGGACTGAAACACTAAAGTCGGAGGCATGTCCATATTCATTAAGGATATCCACACCTCCAGGTTAGTTGCTCAGCAGAATGCATCCGAGATTATTCAAGTGCAACTAACTGGGCAAGACCGCAATCCAAATTGTAACTTCCTACAGATCCCCACCATGCCCCAGGATTCCCACTCCTCATTTGTTGATACACTGGAAAATATTAGGGTACAACCCAACACCCTGATAATGGGTGATGTCAACTACGCCACTATTAACTAGGAAAACTACTCATGTACCAACTCTTTTGCTCAGTGTTTTCTGGAATTCATAAATTCCAATGCCTTGGATCAACGTATCCACACCCCCAACAGGGGCAGCAATATTCTAGACCTGGTCATTACCAACATGGGCATCCGGTGTTCCACACCAGAGGTCAATTCCTCATTGGTCAGATCCGACCCAAGCTAATCACCCTAGACATCCAAATCCCACCCCCACTCCCCATTAGGGAAACCACAGTAAAAAATTTCTCCAAAGCCAACTTCATGCTTCTTAAGACAGACGTGGCAAACATCACAACACCCATGCAGATGGACAATAGAGGTACGACTGCTGAATCCTACACAAATACACTTTATAAGCACTTACACGAGTGCATGGATCATGCTATCCCTAACAGAAGCAAGATGCTATCCTCCAAAAAAGGAAACCAATCTGGTGGTCCCCTGCCATAAATAAACTCTACAACAGAAGAAAGAAACTGTTGCAAAAAAGAGTAAAATCCCATGATTGGAGGAACTCCCTGGTCAGCCTCAGTAAGAAACTGAGATCCCACATAAAATCCTCCAAAGCTAGTTACAAAAACAAAATCGCCACTGATTCTAAAGCAACCACAAAGCAAATCTCAATGGCAACACTCAGATCTGCTCTGAGTTACAACACAATGGCACTAAATATACAGAACCAACTGATATTGCCAACATCCTGGCAGATAGGTTCATTGCTAACTTTATCCCCCTCTCACCCCCTAAAGGGCCCATCTCTGTACCGGAAGAATGCAAAGTTCCTGTAATCATGGCTGCACAGGTAAAAAACACACTCTCCAAAGCCAAGAGCACAGCATCCATGGGACCTGACAACATCCCAGACTGCATTCTAAATGAACTCCAGAATGAACTGGCACCCCACCTAAGCACCATGTTCAATCATAGCCTCATCTCAGGCTTTGTGCCCACTGAATGGCGCACAGTGACAGTTATCCCACGCCACAAAGGGGGAGCCACCACGGACCCTGGGAACTACCGCTCCATTAGCCTAACAAGCCTGGTCTGAAAGGCCATGGAATGTATCTGTATGGATCTTATACATAAAGGCATTGATAATCTCCAAACTCTGGACCCCACCCAGTTTGGGTTTGTAAAATGCAGATCATGTCTCCTAAATCTGATAGACTTCTTTGAAGCAGTCACCAAAGTTGTAGACAAGGGTAAGGTGATTCACATAGTCTATCTAGAGCTCACCAAGGCTTTTGACACCATCCCCCACTCTGGAATTATAGATAAACTCACTAAACTAGGTATAAATCCCTATGTCACAAGATGGCTTGCCAACTGGCTCACTGACAGAACCCACACTGTGAAAGTAGCAGACTCCAAATCCGACTTCAGACCAGTGACAAGTGGAGTACCACAGGGTTCAGTCCTGGGTCCTCTCCTGTTTGGTATCTACTTTTCTGAAGTACAGGCTAACACAGAAAGTCTTTGGCTAATGAAGTTTGCAGATGACTGCAAACTAGGAGCCATAATCGAAACTCCTAATGATGTGGACATCCTACAAAAGGGTCTCACGGAGACAGATGCCTGGTGTCGGAGCCATGGCCTTAAGCTCAATGCCAAAAAGTGCATTGTCATCCCCTTTGGTAAAAACTCTGTACCCATGAGCTACCACATAGGTGGTAGTCTACCAAGGGCGCCCGCAGGCAGGTGCAAGGGGGTGCACTTGCACCCCCCTGGAATCGCCTGACTAGTTAAGGCTATAATTTAAAAAAAAGTTTTTTTTTTTTTTTTAGTGCGTTCTTCTTTAAGAAGAAAGAAGTCCGTGCTGACATGCGTTCTTCTTTAAGAAGTTCAGTCGCGGGCGTGCTGACATCATCGCTCATATTTACAAGTTTGCGAGCGGGAATTCACACGGACGGTTTCGCAAGCGGGAGGAAACGGACGGAAGATGGGACAATTTCAGTGTGTGTGTGTGTGTGTGTGTGTATCTGTGTGTCAAATGCCCCAGGTGTTACATGGTGGTGGGTAGAAAATAAGGCTTGAACCCTGTACCTTGAGCCCAAGTGGCAAGAGCCTGAATTCCCTACCCACCACCATTTGTAAAAACGTTGCAGGTTTTTCCCTCATACTTTTTCTGTTCCTCATAAAATCTGTGGTTTCTGTATTTGTGTCCTTGTTGCCTGACAGCTACATGTTCTCTGGTTTGTTTCTTTGCTGTCTGGAGTGTTTCTCCCTGGGCCTCTGCTAAAAATTAGCTTTTTTAACAAGTCAAACTTTCCTGGTTAACAAATGTTAAAAAAGAATGGACACTCATTTCAATATCAGACTTCATATTCTTCAGAAAGTGCATGGTAACAAAAGCTTTTATTCTAGCAATTTTCTAAGTGTACAAGATGGGTATTTGAAATGTATCCCTGTCTTTGGGACTGTATTCCCCCCCATTATTGGCTTCATCCAGGTTTTGTGCTAAGGTTGAGAGCTATGGTAAAAACTGAATTCACTGAATATGTTTGGGGGCTGTATTCACCCAGGTTTTGTGCTAAGGTTGAGAGCTATGGTAAGAACTGAATTCACTGAATATGTTTGGGGGCTATATTCCCCCATTACTGGCTTTGTCCGGGTGTTTTTTGCTAAGAGGTTGAGAGCTATGGTGAGAACTGAATTCATTGAATGTTTGGGGGCTGTATTCACCCAGTATTGGCTTTGTTCAGGTATTTTGTGCTAAGAGGTTGACAGCTGTGCTATGGTGAGAACTGAATTCACTAAATGATAGCCATTTAAGTTTCAGTCTTCCTCTTTCACAAAACAGCTGATTTGGCGTAGTGGTATGTTGCTCTGACTGTTTTGCACAGGGTTCCCTGGGTTCAAGACGTGGCAGTGAAATGTATGGTGGTAACGCAGCATTTTATTCTAGCAACTTTCCAACATTATACAAGCAATGTCTAAAATGTGTCCCTGGTTTTTGGCCTTTTGCCCCCCCCCCCCAATAAATGTTGGCTTTTTCCAGATTTCTTGTGCTGCAAAGTTCAGAGATACAGCTGAGTGTCGAGTAGATTTTACAAGGAGCTAAGAGCTGCAGGGGAGCTAAAGTTTAGTGCTGCTTATATTTGGTCTGCTTGCATTGTTAATAGCACAACAGATAGTGTACTTGCTTTTGATGCTGAAGGCTGTGGGTTCTACTCCCACAGTAGGTAGATGCATTGCTGATACTGTACTGTGTTGTAAAGGCGGTGCATGCTGCAATCCTTTTGGCAAAGATACCTAGTAACTATGAACCTGTTATCAGTTTGCTATCCATTCCCTATTGCGGTATTACTAGCTTATCATTTTTTTATTGCATGCAACAAAGGCAATTTATTCTTCAAGGGTAACAGGCACTTTATTTGTAGATTAAACAATGACATATAAAGTTGTTTGCTAGCAGCAACCTCTTTATTAGTTACAAATTTCTTTAATGTGGATTTTACTACTTGAGATTATGCATATTTTTTACTGATACTGGTGGACTATAGAAGGTTGAGTAGACTTTTTATGATGGAAATGTTCTGAATTGGGCAGTTTTGTCATTGGTATATGCATTTTGTTTAATTGTTTACTGGAAAAATGTTCAAAACAATAAATTTAAAATGCCTTCTAACAACTGTACTGTATTGTACAAGAAATATAATGTAATACAGTCAGGAAGGTGCATCAAAGAGCATGTGTATGTTATGTTCGAGGGGCCTATGCTTTTGAAGACAGCCCAGAGTTAATATTTATCTGCCACTGGCAAAATGTATTTTCTTTGAATGTGGGTTTCAATGCTGTTTCAATGCATGTGAGTTTCAAGGGCAGAGAAGTTTTAATGTTGAGTTTATTTTCATTGTGAGACTGCATTGCTTTGTTTAACAGATATGTATTAGGGTTTGTGCTGTAAAAAACAAAATAAAACTTTCAAATGAAATCTAAATCATCACAGAAGTAAAGCAGTATGCACATTACAGTGTTTATGGTAAATGGGGCAAAATAACCAAGGAATGGGACATTGGAATGGCTGAAGGGGGGAGGCTCCATTCAACCATGATTTTGTGGGGGGGGGGGGTAGCAAACTCAGACAGCCCCGGTTGAACTATACCTCTCAGTTGTCCATATATTTGCAGAATGAATAGATATTTGCTTCTTATTTTTGGTTTGTTCCTCATAAAATTTGTGGTTTTCTAGCAAATCATTTAGGAATGAAGTCACTAAATGACAGACATTGAGTTTCAGACGTCATAACCTTCAGAAAAATGCATGCTAATGCAAGACTGTCTTAAGTTTATACAAGAGCAATTTTTAGTAGTGTTTGTATGTTCCCCCAATATATTTGGCCTTGTCCAGATTTCCTGCATTAAGAGGTTGAGAGGTACATGCAAATCACTTTGTAGATTAGGAATATCCAAACCTCTCAATTGTCCCCAATTTTGGCTCAAAATGTTGCTCTCCCCTAATAATCCCTTCTCCAAAATAGCAATTTTGGAAGATAATGTGGAGGGTTTACAATTATATATAACTGTAATGATCAGAGTTATAGGTTACTTTTATTTCAGAAATGCATGTAGATGTTCTTATTTTGTTAGCTGCTCAAGTTAACAATGTTAATATTAAAAAGGTGTCCCTTTTTTGACAGGTTCCCAGCTGTATTGTGTGGCAACTTTATATTTTTGCATCACATTTTGGTCCGTTTTCATAAAATTGTGGTTTTCTGGCAAATTAGTGGCAATTCATTAAAGATTGAAGTTAGAAAATAATGGCAGACATTTGGGTTTCAGATTTCATACCCTTCAGAAAATTCATACTAATGCAAGATCTACTACTGTTCTATTATCTAAGTTAATAAGAGCGATTTTAAAAATTGGCCTTGTTTTTGGGCCTGTGTCCCACTTCTAGTTCTATGTATGGCTTTGCCCAGATTTCTTGCTCTGAAGTTGAGAGGTATGAGTGTCAGAGCCATCACTGTCAGCCAGAGACATTACAAATTATGACATACTTATTGCACCCCACCCCCCATTGTAGTGGCCCTGGATGTGTCCAAGGAAGGCAAGGAGCAGTTACGCAGTGTAAGTGTGCAGAGTATTCCCCCATCCAAGGTAGATCACAAATATGACCGTGGCTTTTCATCTGTCCTTGATTTTGCAGAATGTTCTGGTTTTCTATCAGATTTTTATACTGTTGATTTATGCTTCTTATTATTCAGGAACTGCATGCTGTCACAGTGCCCCGTTGCTCTGTTTAAATAGCCATGGTTTAATGAACATCAGGTAAGCTTGTCGGAGATTGTAAGATGCAAGTAAGCTTTAGTAAGCATACTGTTAAAGAATTACCAGCATTGAAAGCCTTTTCATTGTTGCCATGCAGAGAATATTTACATAACTAGATAATGTATAAGCCTTGGGTATTGAAATGCATATGACAGTATTTGTAATAAAAGGACAGGATTACAGTATTTTCAGAAGCTCATTACATTTTATTGAAGACCAGTGTCTTATAGCAGTGTTTGTGTGTTAGTACACTTGTAGTTGGGTGGCTTTAATGGTATATGGTAAATAAGCATTACTACCTTACTTAAAAGCCAAGCTCTGCAACAACTAGGTAAGCTCCACACTGAAGTCAAAACACAATAGCTCTGGTGGGTAAATATACTCTGTAGTAATCAAAAAAGGCAAATGTTTGAAATAACTACAGCTTATGTGTAAACACAATAGGTAGTGATGAAACAATGCTCTGCTAAAAATGCTTTAATGCTCCACATTGCTGAGCTGCAGATCACAGTTATTATCACTGGCTACCAGGATTTCACCCACTTCAGATCAAGCACGGTGCCGTTCA
Source organism: Protopterus annectens (assembly GCF_019279795.1). NCBI lineage: Eukaryota > Metazoa > Chordata > Ceratodontiformes > Protopteridae > Protopterus > Protopterus annectens. The sequence goes on along the minus strand of NC_056736.1, from coordinate 439,413,911 downwards.
GTGCAACCTTCCCAGAACTAATTCAAGTCTGTCCAGAATTATTTGGTGTGTGTGTGTGTGTGTGTGTGTGTGTATAAGAGGGAGGTAGCATACCCTTCAGCTGTCCAGGTTTTTGCAGAATGTCCAGATTTTTGCCCCATATTCCACCTAAAAAGGATTGAAGTTGCTAAATAATGAGAGACATTTCAGTTTTAGATGTCATATCATTTAGAAAAATGCATACTAACACAAATCCTGTTACTCTTGCAATTTTCTAAGTTTATGAGAGCCATATTTATAATCTGTCCCTATTTATTTTAGGCTTTGTCCAGATTTCTTGCACTAAGGTTGAGGCCTTGAGGGGTGTGGTATGTTTGTGAGAGAGAGAGAGAGAGAGAGAGAGAGACAGTGAAATGCCCAAGTTAGAGTTGGCAGGTGGAATTTATTTTCAAGTGCATTTTCAAGGAACTGTGAGTTTTAAGGGAAGCGAAATTTACTGCTGCTCATGCCAAGTCTATTTACAATGTGCAATTGTTTTGTTTAGCAAATGGTATCTCTATTGTGGCATAAAGTTTTAAAGCTATGTTAGTAGCACCACACATAGAATACTTGCATCTTAATGTAGAGGCTTGAGGTTCTATTCCTACAGCATGTACATTTGTATGCTGCAGTCCTGATGATGTCCTCCTTTGGATGAGATGCCTAATAACTATAAACCTGTTTTTCAGCTTGCCATCCATTTTCTATTGCAATATACCAGCTTACCATTTTTTTAATTTAACATAGGCAATTTATTCTTTGACGGCAGCAGGCACTGAATTTGTAGATGAAACACTGAATATACAGTTGTTTTCTAGCAATAACCTCTCCATTAGTTTCAGATATCTTTAATGTGGAATTATTCCGATTACTTTTACTTCGGCAGAGATTGTGTGTATTGACTGATACTGGTGGATTGTAATGAGTGGCCTTTTATGGTTGAAATGTTCTGAATTGGACAGTTTGTCATTATTGGTTTGTATGTTTTGTTTCATTGCTTACTGGAAAAATGTTCAAAACTATAAATTTAAAACGCACTCAAAACAAGTGTTGCTGTATAATACAAGGGATATAATTAAATTATATATTATATATTATAATTAATACAATCAGGTAAATCAAATAACTTTTGCATGGCCCTAACAGTGTGCAAGGAGCCTATTGCTTGAAAACAGTTCAAAGGTAAATAACCTGCCACTGGCCAGATGCATTTTCTTTGAATGTGGGTTTCAATGCTGTTTCATTGAATGTGAGTTTCAAAAGTAGAGAAGCTTTAATGCCAAGTCTGTTTTCATTGTAAGACTATTGCTTTGTTTAGGTTTAGTAAATGTCTATCAGTGTTTGGGCTATAATGTTTGAAATAAAAGTTGTAAATTAAATCCAACTGCCTGTAATCATTGTAGAACTAAAGCATAAAACAGTATGCACACAGGGATTTGAACAGTGTCTACGGCAAATGGGGAGAAATAGCCAAGTAATGGGACACTGGAATGGCTGCGTGGGCGGGGCTTGGGGGTGGGTGGACTTGGGTGGGGCTGTGTTGGCAGGGGGCAGGGAGAGCTATGTGGGTGGGGCTCTGGGTTTGCACCCCCCTGCAAAAAATCCTGCGGGCTCCCTTGTAGTCTACTTAACACTGAAAGTGTGATAAGAGACCTTGGGACACAGGTGGACAGTAGTCTCTACTTTGATAATCACATTGCCACAGTAGTCAGGAAATCCTTCTATGTGGCACACCTCATCACAAAAGTTTCTCATCCAGGAAAAAAGAGGTCATTGTTCCCCTCTACTTGTCACTCATTGGATCCATTGTAGAGTACAATGCCCCTTTTGGTATGTACCTTACAAGACATCTACAACAACTGGAAAGGCCGCAGAAATACCTCACAAAGCAGATTACTGGCCTCAAACAGATGCCCTATGCAGACCGTCTCAAAAAACTCCAGCTTTACTCTGTCGCATATTGCCTACTCAGAGGTGATCTCTGCCTAACATACAAAGCTATGTCAAACCCAGAGCTGTTGAACATGCTCCAGTTAAAGAAATCCCAATCCCTCCAAGCTACATGCTCTAGGGACCTAAACATTGTCACTACAATAAACAGAACATGATGGAGGGATAGATTCCTGTCCCAGAGACTTCCCATACCATACTCTGGAACAAACTACCTATCTATATCAAACAAAGCTCCTCAAGAATTTTGATAATTGGATGGGAAAGGGAAATAGGAAATTCACCCCGGGGATCACTTCTGTGACTCTGTTCGACAGGGGCACAGGAAAATCATTTTATTGGATGATGAAAGCCAGGGTACCTTTTTGGCTAGGCTTATATAGGCCCTAGGGCCAATAGCCTAGTACCTGCCTATGAACCTATGAACCTATGCTGGTCAGACTTACAGGTTTACAGTTGCCCGAGTCAGTTGATACTCCATCTTTGTTCAGGGGTATGACAATTGCAGTCCACCACAAATCCATTACAAACCCTGATTTAAGACTGATATATATTTTTGCATCTGTAGGTGACTTAACAGGTCCTGTTTTAGACTGACCAGTAGACATCCTGGTTTGTTATCAGGCCCCAAAGAAGCAGTGTTCTTAGCTTTGGTTAGTGCTTTGAGGACTGAGATTTGAGGGTGTGTGTGGATGTTGGTATTTGATCTGGGAATGTGGGGGAGTGGTGGGTGAAGTTGGAGCTAAATTTATCTCCTAGTTTATTGGCTATGTCCTCAGGATTAGATTATGTGATATTATTATTATTAGCTTTGCACTGTTTTGAGTATTATTTTTGAGGTTTCTAACATAGTTACAAAAGGCTTTGTGATTATCTTTTGCCTGGGTGGCTATTTTTACCTCATATCTATCTTTGACTGATTTGATCAGGGTCCAGAGTTACCTAAGTTTGGTAAGAGCATTTTTGACATTTGGAGGATTACATTTATTTTTACATGCAATGAACTTTTTTGTTTTGTAGAGTCAGTTTATATTTGTGATCCACCACACACAAGGGTTTATTTGTAAATTTGGCATTGTGTTTATTTTGGAAGGGGACAGATGCTTCTATGTAGCTATTTACATGTGCATAGAATTGGCTGTGAAGGATTTTGCATTCATAGCAAGGTTATTATGGTGAAATGGGAATGCAAAATTTAGCTAGGTTGTCTGTCAGTTTTATTGGATCAGATTTAGCATAAACTCTGAATACTGAGTTATTAGGAGGATGCTTCCAGCTTCAGTCTTATGTTGAATATAGCTGATTTATGGTCTCATACTAGTGAGACACACAACATAGTCCATCACCAGGGAGATACGCAGAATATAAAATTCTTTAATGTGGCAACCCAAAAACAAACAGCAAACCAGTTTCGGCAAAAGTAAAGCCTTCTTCAGTGCATTAGCTGACATGAATTAACTTCACATTTAAATAGTCCAATAAGTGACTTGTTGTATAGTAGTAGGGGTGGAATGTTTATAATGAGTTAAATGAGAGTTGATTGTGCGACCTCTTCTGTAGGAAAAAAGACATTGTGGGGAGAGCATTCCAGCTAATTACTATACAAGTCACTTTATTTGGGGATAAGTTAGTTGGTAGTATTTCTTGTGACCACTGCAGTGCTTGTATAAATGTTTGTAAAACAAAAGAATTTACCAGCAGCAATACCCCACATATATTTCAAATTAGATGCTTTGGCAACTGCAGCAGTGAATGGGTCATTTATCAGGCTATCTGTTTTTGCTCTGCTTTTTATGTTGGGCAAACAGCTCGGCCATTAAAACACAGAATTAGTGAACATCTTAATGATATAAGAAATAAAAGAATATCTAATGCTCTTTACAAACACACAATGACCCATTGTACTGTTAAATTTCAATTTACAATTATTGACAAAATCCAAGGAAATAAATCTAAAAAAGGGGATGGCATTCCATTTTAAACAATAAGGAATCTAGTTGGATTGTTAGGCTGGGTGCTTTGTTTAAGCCAGGCCTTAATGAATTGAGCTAATTTTGGTATGTACCAATCAGCTTTAACTCTGATCTAATATTGGACTATTTAAATGTGAAGTTAATTCCTGTCAGCTAATGCACTGAAGAAGGCTTTACTTTTGTCAAAACTGGTTGGCTGTTTGTTTTTGGGTTGCCGCATTAAAGAATTTTACATTCTGCATATCTCCCTGGTGCTGAACTATTTTGTGTGCTTAACTATGTGTTGGCTCGGTTCGTGCACCCTGTCTCCACTTGTGTGGGGTTGAGTAAGGCGCATACTGGTGAGAACCAAGTCCAGGATTTGGTCTTGTCTAGACAAGATGCAGACTAACTGGTGCTGGTATTTTGTAATGTTGAAATCCAGAAATTTCTGCGTGTACATGTTTGGGGATGCATAAGATTCCCAATTGATGGAGGAGTAGTTGAAGTCCTCTATGAGAATGATGTTTGGCTAAATATTTAGAGCTTCCAGATTAGTTTGGTAGTAAGTTTGGTGCAAGGGGGATGTGGTGTGGAGGTCTTACAGCTGGCTGTGATTTGATATTGGGGTTTGTTAATGGTAAGTTAGATATAAAGGAGTTCCATGTTGTTATCCTGCCTAATGAGTCTGGAGGTGAAATTTTGTTTTAGGAATATAGAGACCTCACCACCTTTAGTGCTTTCTTCTAGTGTGGTGGACCTGAATATATACTAGGCATTGAAACTTTCCATAGATAGGGTCCTTTCAATATTCTTAAACTGGGTCTGTATGGTGATGCATATATTGATGTATTCTAGGGACAATGGTGCTTAGAGGGAGTGTAGCATTGTGCAGCAATACCTTCTCACTTTCTGAATTTTGTACTGTTATTTTGGAAACTTTTAAGACTTACTTTGCCTAAAAAAGGCATTATGGGGTGGAAAACATTTTTGCCAATATACAAAGGCCTTGGGGGAAGGTGCAGGCCATCTCTGGCAAATCATTTTAGACTGTCTTCCATGTCCTCTCATACCTCTCAACCTCTTAGAGCAAGAAATCTGGACAAAGCCATAAATAATGGGAGGACAAAGGTCCCAAAATAGGGACATTTTTTAAATATTGCTCTTACAAACTTAGAAAGTTGATAGAATAGCAGGTTTTGCATTTAGCATGAATTTTCTGAAGGATATGAAGTCTGAAACTCAAATGTCATTATTATCTGACTACAACCCTCAAATATTTGCCAATGATTTGCCTTTAAACCTCAAGTTTCTGAAAACCTCTCCAAAAATATGAGGCAAAAATCCGGACATTCTGCGGAAATCTGTACAGTTGAGAGGTATGCCTCCCAGGCAGATATATATTGTATCCCCTTTAAATGACACAAGAAGCTTAGTCAGTAGTTGAAGTCAGTCATTTTTGTTCATATTGTGGCATCATTCTGATGAAGGTAAAATGCTGCTCAGGGCTAGGTTATACCTGCCTAGGGCATATATTCTGAGTATCATCATGTATGTCTTCATACATGAATGGGGAAACACATCTTAGGTCATTTACTCCCATGTACACTCTGATTGTGCCTTATCTGTACTTGTGGTGTAAAGACTGCATGTGTTATGTAATAAATTCTGGCCTCTGGTAGGAAACTGGTTGTGACCCTTTCCTTACTCAGCCTGGACAGATCTGATTTCCAAGCATTGTGAAGCTCTGTGGAAATGAACTATCTCTGAAAAAACAAAAAAACAAAAAAAATCTTGCTTTTTTCCCACTTTTCTGAGATTTAAAAAAGTTCAGTTACAGGCTTGCTGTTCTTGAACTGTTTGTAAGTTTCTGTGAGGCCATTTTTTGCTTGGGCTAAAGGAAAGTTTCTCTGTTGATCAGTGGCAGTGAAAAACATTGAGCAGCCTGCCTGCCCCTGTGGGAGTGGTTACTGACTTGAAACTGTAGTTTTATTGGCCATTTTGGGTCAATTCCAAAACTCCTTCATCTTCCTCTCTTAAAACCTGGTTACCTCGTGGTTTTGGCATCTTTTCAGGCTTGTTGGCTGTTGGTGAAGCACCCACCAAGAGGAGAAAACGCTGAGAGAAGAAAGGAGCCACTTTTGAGACTTTAAGTATTTTTCCTCTGTTTATTTGCTAAGTTTTTCTGCATAGCCGCCTATTTTGAGCATTTTCTGGCTTGTTAAATTTGATTTCTGCATTAGTAACTGTATTTAGAGCACAACCTAGAGCTGTTTACTGAATTTCCTGTTTGCACTTATTTTTAAAATCATTTTTTCTCAAAACTTGCATTTTATCTGTCTTTGGCCTAGCACTCTTGTGTGGGGTCATTTACTGCACTGTTATAACTTGTTGATACCTGTGAACCTCTGCTATCTCTGAAAAAACAAAAAAACAAAAAAATCTTGCTTTTTCACATTTTTCTGAGATTTAAAAAAGTTCAGTTACAGGCTTGCTGTTCTTGAACTGTTTGTAAGTTTCTGTGAGGCCATTTTTGCTTGGGCTAAAGGAAAGTCTCTCTGTTGATCAGTGGCAGTGAAAAACATTGAGCAGCCTGCCTGCCCCTGTGGGAGTGGTTACTGACTTGAAACTGTAGTTTTACTGGCCATTTTGGGTCAATTCCAAAACTCCTTCATCTTCCTCTCTTAAAACCCTCTTTTGCGTGGTTTTGCGCGTTTTTGAGCATAGCGCAACAACGGGCAGCACTGCCTAATTGGGTTTAAACTATTCCTGGCTCCACAAAGTCTGCTCTTCACTTTTTCCCTTAAAACTGCTCTATCTCTCAATTTAAACACCATATTCTCATTCTAAGGCCCTTCACTGGTCCAATTAAGTAATCCTACAAGTTAGCACTATTAAACCATAAGCACTACTTACTCTTATACTCTCTACGATTACCCTGTCCTCTATTGGTCCATCTTAAATTCAGTTTCCCTATTACTCTAGCATGTCCAAAGGTCAGTCAATGGTTTCCTCTCCAGTCCAGCTGGTGAATCTGGGAATTTTGAGGCAATGTTACAACTGTCTCATGTACACGGACAACCCTCTCCTCCTCCAAACAGGTTCAGATATATGTGAGAGATGCAACTATTTAGCCAAACTGGAGGCTGAGCTTTCTCATCTCAAAACTGGTGTAACCAGTCAGGAGGAGAAGGTAACCTCACACAACACAATTCCAGTATCACGTAGTCCCACCACATCAGCAAACCAAACACATAAATACACAAAAACATACTCGGAGGCTCTAAATAAAAATCTACCTAAACAACAGAGACCTCCAAAGCAGACATCCAGGCAAACGCTACCTCAAAACAAAACACACACAACAAATAACCCACAAAGTCAGTGTGCCAAGCAGCCACAGCCCTTAAGGCTGAATAACACACCTGATACTCTTGTTATAGGTGACTCTATTGTCAGACACACTGACGTCCCGCTCACCAGACTGAATAAAGAGAAGGTCATGGTGAGCTGCCTGTCGGGTGCTAGGATCCGACACATAACGCAAGCACTCAGGTCACTCCAAAGCAAATACAAATATGACTCTGTCATTGTACATGCTGGTGTGAATGACCTGAAACGTACCTCCCTGGACTACTTGAAAAGAGACATAGAGGAGCTCTCTGATCATGTAGCCCAGGCTGGTATGACCCTGACCTTGAGCAGCATCTTACCCTCACCTAGAGTGATGCCACAGTACAAAGACAAAATGATCGATTTTAACAATTGGCTAAAATTTTGGTGTCATTCAAAGGGGATCCAGTGTCTGTCAGCCTGGGATGACATGCTCGACAAGCCACGTTGCTTCGCTAGGGACGGCTTGCACCTGTCACCACTGGGCTTTCGGATATTGGCAAAGGCTCTTGCCACCCCCATAGTGCCTTTTTAGGCAAGGCTCAAAAGTCAAACCCACCCCCATAGACAGCACAAGGAACAAGAAACTAAAGGTAATGCTGCTAAACGCCAGAAGTCTTAACCTCAAGATGCACGCACTCAAAGCTCTCCTCAGTATGGAGAACATCGATATCTGTGCAGTGACAGAAACCTGGTTCAAGGCTCCAGAGAGCACCCCAGCACTACCAGGCTATACCTCATATCATGCTTTTCGGCCCAAAACACGGACCGAACCACAAAAGGAGGGGGAGTTTCCATATTTATCAAGGATATCCACACCTCCAGGTTAGTGGCACTGCACGGCATCGGAGACCATCCATGCGCAACTAACAGTGGGCAAGACTGCTTTTCAGTTTATAGCATCCTACAGACCACCCTCTCAAAGTCAGGAATCCCATTCGGCTTTCCTGAAAACATTGGAGAACATGAAAATCTCTCCGAACACCATTATATTGGGCGACTTCAACTACCCAAACATTGACTGGGAGCACTACTCAAGCCCCAGCACCTTAGCCCAAAGATTCCTGGAAATTATAAACTCAAATGCTATGGAACAACTAGTCACCACTACCACAAGAGGGGACAACATACTAGACCTGATCATTACCAACATGGGGACTCTATGCTCCACACCAGAAGTATATCCCTCATTGGTAAGATCAGACCATAAATTAATTTCACTGGATGTCCACATCCCGACCCCACCCCCAGCCCAGAAAACCACAGTGAAAAACTTCTCAAAAGCGAACTTCTCACTTCTCAAAACTGAAGTGGAATCCTTCAAGGCCACAGGGCCAGTGGAAACTACGGCCCAAACTGCAGAATCCTATATAAATGCATTTTACGGACATCTCCAGGAATGCATGGATCATGCTATCCCAAACAAAACCAAGACCCAATCATCCAAAGGCAGGCGTCCAGTCTGGTGGACCCCTGCCATAAATAAACTGTACAACAGAAGGAGGAAGCTACTACATGATAGAGCAAAATCCCTAATAGGGAAGGCATCTCTGATCAGTACTAGCAAAAAATTACGATCCCTCATAAAATCCTCCAAGGCCAGCTTCAAGAGAAAAATTGCACAGGACACCAGAAACAATCATAAGGCTTTTTTAAGTTATGTTAGAAACCTGGGATGCAACTCCCAGACTTGTTCTGAGTTGATTCTAAATGACAAAAAATACACTGAACCCACAGACATCGCCAATATCCTGGCAGACAGGTTCAGTGCAAACTTCTCCCCCCTCCCTCCCAAAAGAGCAAGTATCTATCCCGGCAGAGGGCTGCCTCCCAAACATCTCAGATGCTCAGGTGAAGGCTGCCCTCTCCAAAGCAAAAACACTGCTTCCATGGGACCAGATGGCATCCCAGGTTGCGTCCTACATGAACTACAAGAGGAACTAATCCCTCAAATAAAACAGCTATACAATCTCAGCCTCACTACAGGATATGTGCCCACAGAATGGCGTGCAGCAACAGTGGTCCCACTCCACAAAGGTGGAGCCTCTACAGACCCTGGAAACTATCGCCCCATAAGCCTGACTAGCTTAGTCTGCAAGGCTATGGAGAGGATCATCATGGAGCTCATAAACAAAGACACTGGGGACCTACAGACACTAGATCCTACCCAGTTCGGCTTTGTCAAGGGCAGATCCTGCCTTTTGAACCTGGTTGACTTCTTTGAAACAGTCACCAAAGCCATAGATGAAGGGAAGGTAGTCCACACAGCCTATCTGGACCTTGCAAAGGCATTTGACACAATACCCCACTCGGGCATCATAGATAAGCTATCCAGCTTAAATATAAACCCCTATGTCACAAGATGGGTTGCAAACTGGCTCAAAGACAGAACCCACAGAGTGAGACTTGCTGGAGCCATGTCAGACTCGAAACCGGTCACAAGTGGCATCCCACAGGGTTCTGTCCTGGGACCACTCTTGTTCGGTATATACTTTTCCGAGGTACAGGCAAACATGGGAGGACTATGGCTCACCAAGTTCGCAGACGACTGCAAACTGGGCGCCATAATTAACTCTCCAGCTGACACAAACATCCTTCAAAAAGGTCTCACAGAGACAGATAACTGGTGCCAGCGCCATGGTTTAAAGCTAAATGCCAAAAAATGTATAGTCATACCCTTTGGCAAAAACAATGTGCCCACAAATTACCACATAGGCGGAAACCCATTAAGTACAGAGAAAGTTATTAGGGACCTGGGGACCCAAGTTGATAGCAATCGCTCCTTTGAAAACCACATTGCCAAAGTGGTTAGAAAGACCTTCTACATAGCCCACCTCATCACGAAGGGTTTCACATCTAGATCAAGAGAGGTAATTGTGCCCCTTTATTCATCCCTCATCAGGCCCATCATAGAATACAATGCCCCTTTTGGGATGTACCTTACCCGACACCTGCAGCAATTAGAAAGACCCCAAAAGTATCTCACCAAGAGGATCAAGGGTCTCAAACAGATGCCATATGCTGATCGGTTAAAAAAACTCCAGCTCTACTCAGTTGCATACTGCCTACTTCGAGGCGATATATGCCAGACATACAAAGCTATGTCAAATCCAGAATTAATGGACATGCTCCACCTCAGTAAATCTAAATCCCTTAGAGCCACACGCTCAAGGGACTTGAACCTCAGCACAGAAATAAATAGAACTTGCTGGAGGGACAGGTTCATAACCCAGAGGCTCCCTTCGCTCTGGAATAGAAATCCAGTTCATGTGAGGCAGAGCACATCACTGAATCTCTTCAAGAAGAATCTCGATAAGTGGATGGGGGATCATAGGTTTGTCCCTGGGATTACTCCCATGTCACTATTAGACAGAGGCACAGTAAACTAAACCTTAAAAAGGGCACAGTATACTCAAATCAAGGGGTGGCGTAAGCCATACAGAATCGGGCTAGACTTACAATTGCCCCAGGGCAGATAGCCTAGTATGAACCTATGAACCTATGAACCTATCAGGCAAATGAAGTGACTTTGTACAAGCAAAGAAAATTGAATTAAAGTCACAAAATGGCCAAAATTGTATATATTTATTTATATTTTTGTTTACTGGGATAGACCAACTAGGCTGTGCAAGACCTCTTTTCAACAGAGGTCCAGTGAGAAAAGCTCCATAATACATTTGAATAGACAATCATAATAGACATAGTCAAAATGGTAACATATTCATAGGTGAATATTAGGCTAATTGCTCTGAAGGACCATTTTAAGCCAGGCAAATGACTTGTGATCAGAATCAAACCTTGTACTTTGTGTTTATAAGGGGAAGACCATATATCAAACCCAACCCCCCATAAAGACATTTAATAAGTAAATAAAATGTAGTTTTTATGTTATTTTTAAAGACCTTTATTAAATTATCACTTAAGATATGAAAATACATAAATGATAAAAAACACAATAACATTTTCATACATTATGCATGCAAATGTTTTCTTTCTTTCTTTATAACTGTCATGCACCCTAACATTATATATATCCTACCTTCTCTCAAACCACACTTCTCCTGCAGAACATTGATCCCACAGCTTCCATTTATTTCTATGTAATTTGCTCATTCCCTTTTCTATTTATTTATTTTATTTTACATTTGTTTACCGGTATAGTCTGACTGGATACATGTCCATTTTCAGCGGGAGCCCGGGGAGAAAAGCTCCACATAGACAAACTTAAATAGATTACACAGAAGTTAGCAAACAATTATAAAAACAAAGTGATTATATACAATGGCTTAGTAGTGTTCCCTAGTAGGGACTCACAATTCTCATGGACAGACACAATTAAAAGTAAGAGACATCAGATTGGAAGCAGAGCTTGGTGACGTAGTTACAAGTTATGATAATTACAGAATATGCTTTTAGTTTATAACTTAATCATGGTTGATACATGGGCATAGCCAATTCACTTTGAGATACTGTTTGAGGTTTTTTTTGAGACTTTTGGAGGATTGTAGGGTTATATAGTTTGGCAACGATTTCCAGGTTTTGCCACAAAGTTGGCAAACAGGAATTCACCAGCAGAGTTATTAGCTTTCTGGGTTTGGACCAGAAGTTTATCGGCTGACCATAGAGATCTTAGGTTGCTATATGGCTTAATAATATTTTTAAGTGAGGGGGTATCCTCAGGGTGGTACAAAATTTTGTGCGCTATTAAGAGTTGATTGAATTGAATTAAGCTGGGCAGTTCTAGCCACTCTAGTTGTTTAAGGTTCTGGCAGTGGTGGGTTCTATAGGTGGAGCTAGTGGCAAATCTGGCAATGTGATTGTAGCTATGGGACAGCTTACCTAGTTTGGATTTGTTGAAGTTTGAGTACAGGCGAGGCATATAAAAGAGTAGGGAGTAGGTGTGATCGGGCAATTTCAGTCCTAGCCAGTGGGGTTAAAAATGTCTTGTTTCTGTACAGTGATCCAAGCTTCTTATTAATGGTCTGTATGGTTTTGATGACCTGTAGGTCAAATTTGAGATTATTGTCTATGATAACCCCTAGCAGTTTGGTGTGATTGTCTGGAGAAATAGTGGTACCATTGTTAGAGAATGAAAGTGTGGTGGATCTACTAGTGGGGGAGAAGAGTAGAAGTTTAGTTTTATTGGGGTTCAGAAGTAGGCATTGGATGGTGAGCCAGTTCTCTATAGTGTTAAATGTATTTTGGGTTAAGGTTTGCAGTTCGGATGGGGAGGTGGCTAAGCAGATCAGAGTGGAATCATCTGCATATTAAATGCAGGTAGCTTTAGAGATAGCAGTGTGAAGGTTGTTGATAAAAATAGAGAAGAGTAGTGGTCCTAGTATGGACCCTTGAGGGACACCAAATATGATAGGTAGCTGGCTGGAGAGTTTGCCCTGCCATAGTACCGCTTGTTGTCTACCCGTCAGGTAGGACTGGAACCACTGGATAGCAGGCTTGTTGAGGGAAATAGATTTAGTGAAAGAATGAGAAGTTCATTGTTGACCATGTCAAAGGCTTTTGATAGGTCAAGAAAGAGGGCGGAGGTTAGCCTATTGTCATTCCTGTTTTGGTTTATGGCAGTAGTAAAGGTAAGGAGGGCTGAGGTGGTGCTGTGGTATGGCCTGAAGCATGCTGGGAGTTGGATAGTAAGTTATTCTGTTTAAGGTATTGCATTAGTTGCTTGTGTACACATTTCTAAAGGTCTCTTTTAATAATATTCAGTATCTCATTTTAATAATATTCAATACGCTAATTTCAATTGGTTTAGATTTTAATTTCCATTTTCTAGAAATAATTTTTTTGGACAGCCAATAACATTAAATTTAATAAAGCCTTATGATGTCTGCACAATTCAGATCCTGTGTCACAGCTGAAAAGAATAATTCCCTAAGTTATAGCAATTTGTTCCTGCAAGTTTTAGAGTCCTCTGTAGTGTAGTTTGAAGTATATAAACTCATCATACTCCCAGAAAACATGTTCCCAATTACCTCTCTCTTTCCTGTCACAACTCAAGAATTTACGGTCTTCATTGAGGAGAAATTATTTGAAGTCTACTTGAAGTATAAAAATACCTATGCAAACACTTTCAAGCAAAAATCCTAAACCTTCTGGACTCTGTTACATAATTGTCAACCATGCATATATCCCACCATTGTTCCTTTGTAAATTACTTTTCCATTGTTGCTTCTCGTTCTTTTCTAACCTCCTCCAATTGATTCTTATAGTTATCATACAATGATGTATATGGACTACTACTTATCCCGCTTTTTAACAGCAGTTTCTGTGCTATGCTCAACTAAAACTTTACTACAATTCGTCTTTCACTTAGGATTCTCCTGTCTCTTTCTCCTTCCCTATACTCTGATATCAGTCCCTAGTAAGGAAGGTGGTCTATAACGTGGTGCAAATGTCTGCTTAGCATCATCCTACTCTGTTATCTTTCTCTCTATTTTTTTGCTCACAATATCTTGGCTCCTTTGCCATACTTCTCCAGAAAAATCCAGACCCATCTTGTCTATTTTCAGTATCCCTACTGGCAAAATCTCCTTTCTCCATTCTCCTATTGACTTAGTTCTTAGAATACTTTCTGCAACTTTACAAATATAATACTCCATATGGTTATTGTTACTACACGGGGTATATGAGGAAAGAAGAAGAATAAAAGTTAAAACTGAAAAAGAAGATAGGTTGGAATACAGTGTAGGTGGTTAGGAAAAGAAAGATAAAGAACAGAGAGAGTTACTGATAAAGAGAGGCATGATAGAGAGGTTTATAGAGAAAAATATTATGGGAAAGCTGTCTTAGTCTGGAGAGCAGTTACAGGAACAGAGCCAGGAGCTATTTAGTACGTCTTTTAATTTTTCCTTCAAGATTGTGGGAGAGGCTGCTTTAATGTGAGGAGTGTATTCTATGTCTTAGATATCGATACTGAATATAAGGAACATCCATGAGAGTTGTGTGATTTTTTTTAACAACATGAATATTATTATTTGAGGATCAAAGTGACCATGTAGGAGTGTATGTACTATTGAAGAAGGGAGTTGAGGGATGTGCATCTGTCATGAACTAATAGAATGTTATCAATTAGTTTTAACTGAGAAAAAAACTTATATAGTTTGAGAATACAATCCAGTTTAGTTTTCTGAGGTCTAAACAGTGCTACAAAGAATAGGCCAAACTGGTAGCAAATTTAGCAATTTTGTTATAGTACTGCTCTAATTTGTTGTAGTTGGAATATGTTAATATTAGTGAGAATAGTTGAGAAATAAAGAAGGCTTAGAAGATAGGATGTAGCAGTGGTTTTATATAACTGGGCATTAATAAAGTTGGAGACTCTGTAGAGAAGGCTTACTTTGTGGCAACTATTTTTACCATAGTTTGAATGTATGTAGCAAATTTAAGTTGATCATCAAATGTACCACTTAAAAACTTGGTTTGGAAGACTTCATCTAGCTGTACATTCTGGAAGGAATATATTGGGAAACTGGTCTTAACTCTCATCTTGTATTGTCAGGATAAGGAGCATTAAGTTAACTATAATAGGATTTAGAAACAGTTAACATTGACAGAGCCATGTCTCAATGGATGAAAATGGTTTCTGTGTAATAGGTCATACAGATGATAGAGAGGGTACAGAGCAAATAAGAGTAGCAGGATGAAGATATTGGATAAGACTGGCAAGAGAGGAGGCCGAAGCTAGGTTATTTACAAACTAGTTAAATAACAAGGGACCAAGTATAGACCTTTGTGAGACCCCACTTGATATTGGCAGGTAGGTTGAGAAGTCAGAGTGCAATTTGATTGTCTGAGAATGGTTATAAACTTAGCTAGAAAATCAATCACATGTTGTGGAGGAGAAACCTAGAGAAAAAAGGTAAAGCTGTAATTTAGAATGCTTTACAATATCAAATGCCTTACAGACATAAGGAAGATGGAAGAAATATGTTTATTTTCATTTCTGTCTTGGTAAATGGTGTTAAAAAAGTATAGGAGGGTGTTGTTTGTAGTATGGTTTGGGCAAAAGCCATGTTGTATAGGAGAAAGTAGTGTTTGGAAATAATGAAGACTCTGGTTATGGATGCAACATCCTAAAGTTCTGGAAATAGGGGAGAGAACAGCGCTGGAGTAGAAGTTTGCCATTTCTGTGGAAGTGTCACCTTTATATAGGGGTATTATAAATTACTGTTTCCTCATGTAGGGACAGTTGTTTCAGATACAGAGCAATGTATTAGAATGGAAATGGGATAAGCAATAGGTTTAGCAGCAAGCTTTGCATATTTAGCTTGGAGACTGTCAGGGGACAGAGTTGAGGGCTTAAGTTTGTTGAGAAATGTATTGATAGTTTTGATAGGTACAGGCTGCATGATGAAGGTGGAAGACTTTTCAAAAATAGGTAGATTGACTGGAGTTAGCTGAGGAGAATGTTATTGTTGTGTTAAAGTGATCACAGGTTATTGAGATAATGAGAGTTGAATTCATTCGCTATATATTTGTAATCAAGGTTAGGAAAGGAGATTGGTTGAGAATATTTACCAGACTTTAGGGGGTTATTGATAGAGAAACAGAAGAACTTTGGGTTTGAGCTTTGGGAGTGTGAAAGGGTAGTGCAGTAATTTCTTTGTCAGTGAGCATGCAATTTTTAGGCAGACTGCAAAATTAACTATATGGCTGGATGGAGAATTGGTTTCCAGTTGTGTTCCAGGATTTCTACACTTTATTTCTGTGTTACATTATTCATCTTGTTTCTGGTTTTAGCCATGTTGCTGAGTTAATTTGGGTTCTTTTTTTTCTAATTGGAACAAGGTTGTCTAGTATGGTAAGAAAGGCAGAGTTGAATCTATCAACTGCTTGTTCCAGTGGGAGATATGTAAGCTGTGATCAATTACATTGTAATAATAAGGATATTAAGGTGTTTGGATTCAAGTTCTTTGTCTTCCTAGAGAAGCACAAGTTAGTGACATTATGTGTAGAGCTGCATTGCTAAATAGTGAATGTGGGTCGATGATCGCTTACAGCATCACGGAGTGTACCTGAATTGCTTAATTTATCTGGTGCATTAGTTGATATTTAATCAATGGTGGTATATTTGTTGTTGGATTTATTGAATCTGGTGGGGGAATTTATTCACTGAATAAACCCAAACAAGTTGATTGATTTTGCAGGGGAATTGTGTTTCTTGGTATTCCAGTCATTGTTGAAGTCACCTAGGATAAGTGTTTCTTGTGTTATACTTGATGTTAACCAGGAGAGAGTATCTTCTGTAAAAATAAAGGTTACTGTTAGGGGGGTATATAGTGTTATAATACAAAGAGATTTTTCTGTTGTTGAGTTTTAACATGGTTTTTAGTAATTCTGCATTGGAGAGGAATGGTGTTTTGTGAGGGTATGGTGTTACAATTAACTGCCTGGAGTAGAGTGGTGTGACACCCACCTCTTTTGTTTATTTAATCTGCTCAAATGATATTATAGCCAGGAGGAAGAAAGGTTTCATAATTATTGTGGGGTTCAAGCCAGGTTTCAGTAACGGCAATTATGTCTAGGCTGTGTGTTGCAATCCAGGCATAGAATTCAGAGGTTTTATTAGTAAGGTTGCCTGTTAGCATGATATAATGAAAGTGTGAAGTTAGTGTGGGATGCTGTGCTGGTGGTTACATTGCTGGGGGAGGAGATAAAGTCAGCTTACCTCTCAACATGTTAGAGCAAGATATCTGGACAAATCCATGAATAATGGGAGGACAAAGGCCCCAAAATAGGGACACTTTTTAAATATTGCTCATACAAACTTAGAAAGTTGGTAGACTAGCTGCTTTTCCATTAGCATGAATTTTCTGATGGTTATGACATCTGAAACTGAAATGTCTGTTATTATTTTTCTGACTTCAACCCCCAATAATTTGCCAGTGTTTTGCTAGAAAATTATAATATTATGAGAAACAGACCAAAAATATAAGGCAAAAATCTGCACATTTTGTGAAAATCTGTACAGTTGAGAGGATTGTGGTTATGCTTTTGGGACCAAGATTGGGATTTATATCTGTAGAGAGCTGTGGGATAGTAGTTGAGGTTAGATAAATGAAAGCCTTCTATGTAGATGTTAAAGGATTATTTCAGTAGATGCTTTGCTGGATTGAATGTTTCTGAGATGAGAACAGAATTTTGTGGTTGAACAGTTGGGATTTTGTATTAGAGGCAGATAATAATTTTTGTGTGAATGACTATTGGTGCAAGTAAGGTGAACTAATGGGACAGAAATGTTCAGTGTGGGATGTTTTTTGACTGTAGCTATGGGACAGGGGAGGAAGAGAACACTGATAGGAATTTACATAAGATAAACATAGAAGTAGAAGTAGAAAGAGCACTAAAATGATTATCTTGAGAGAGATGATGAAATTGTCTTTAGGAGAAGAAAAGGCTTATTAAGTGTAAATTTAAATGTGAATGAATGCTGACTGAGTTTATATGTATAACTGTGAATATAAGTGCAAGAGCTTACTTACGGAAGTATAAATATGTTCAAATGTACTGTTATTTGTGGATTGCAGATATTTGATTGAAGGAAAATGTTACAAAGGCAATGAAAGCTTATGTTGTTGTTGTTGTTGTGTCTTTCGGCTTTTCCCAGTTAGGGGTCGCCACAGTGGAACTCTGGTCCGCTAATGATTGGCAGTAGATTTTTACGTGCCGAGTTGCCAGCCCTGACGCACAACCTTCAACGAAGGTATGCCCTTTCATGCATGTCTCCACACAGAAGACGCTCTAGCTGAGAATCAAACAGGACAACGTCTTACTGTGAGGCGACAATGCTACCGCAGCACCATCACCTTATGTCTGATTTATAAATAGGTTGACAGTTTTTTTTTTAAGAGGATTATTTAAGGATTGTACTTATTTGATTGTTTGAAACAGCTTTAGAGATTAGATGGATGATTATGTTTGTAATCATAAGTAAATTGTCTGCATCTTTAAGGGGTGGATCTATTGGTATAAAATGTAGATAAGAGTGTTTAAGGATGCGTGAGGTGGCTGGGAAACTGGGATGGGAGGTGAACAAAGTGTTCATGTTCATAGGTTCATAGGTTCATACTAGGCTATCTACCCTAGGGCATTTATAAGCCTAGCCAGAGTGTGTTTGGCTTTCACCACCCATTTTAAATTAATTTTGCTATGCCCTTTTTCGAGGTTAGTATACTGTGCCTCTGTCTAACAGTGACACAGAAGTGATACCCGGGGTAAACCTACAATCTCTCATCCACTCATCAAGATTCCTCTTGAAGAGAGTCAGTGAGGGACTCTGCCTAACCAGGACTGGGATTTTATTCCAGAGTGAAGGGAGCCTCTGGGTTATGAATCTGTCCCTCCAGCATGTCCTATTTATTTCAGTGCTGAGGTTCAAGTCTCTCATGCAAGTAGCTCGATGGGATTTGGATTTTCTGAGGTGCAGCATGTCCATTAATTCCGGGATGGACATGGCTTTATATGTCAGGCACAGATCGCCTCTGAGCAGGCGGTATGCCACTGAGTAGAGCTGGAGTTTCTTTAACCGGGCAGCATATGGCATCTGTTTGAGCTCTTTGATCCTCTTGGTAAGGTACTTTTGGGGTCTTTTTAGTTGCTGCAGGTGTCTGGTAAGGTGCATCCCAAAAGGGGCATTGTACTCAATTATGGGCCTGATGAGGGATGAGTAAAGAGGCACGATGACCTCCCCTGATCTAGATGTGAATCCCTTCATGATTAGGTGGGCTATATAAAATGTTTTTCTAACCACTTTGGCCACGTGGTTGTCAAATGAGAGATTGCTATCAACTTGGGTCCCCATGTCCCTAATTACTTCTTCTGTACTTAATGGATTACCACCTATGTGGTAATTTGTGGGCACTTTGTTTTTGCCAAAGGGGATGACTATACACTTTTTGGCATTTAGCTTGAGGCCATGGCTCTGGCACCAGTTGTCTGTTTCTATGAGGCCCTTTTGGAGGATGCTTGTGTCGGCTGGAGAGTCGATTATGGCGCCCAGTTTGCAGTCATCTGCGAACTTGGTCAGCCACAGTCCTTCCGTGTTGGCCTGTACCTTCAAGAAATATATACCGAACAAGAGAGGTCCCAGGACTGAGCCTTGTGGGATGCCACTTGTAACTGGTTTGGAGTCTGACATGGCTCCAGCAATTCTAACCATGTGGGTTCTGTCCTTGAGCCAGTTTGCAACCCATCTAGTGATATAGGGGTTTATATTTAAGCTGGTGAGCTTATCTATAATGCCCGAGTGGGGTATTGTATCGAAGGCTTTTGCGAGGTCCAGGTAGACTGTGTGGACCACCTTCCCCTCGTCAGTGGCCTTGGTGACTGTTTCAAAGAAATCAACCAGGTTTAAGAGGCAGGATCTGCCCTTAACAAAGCCGAACTGGGTAGGATCCAGTGTCTGTAGGTCCCCAATATCTTTATTTATGAGGTCCATGATGATCCTTTCCATAGCTTTGCAGACCAAGCTAGTCAGGCTTATGGGGTGATAGTTTCCAGGATCCGTTGAGGCACCACCTTTGTGGAGAGGGACCACTGTTGCTGTACGCCACTCTTTGGGTACATATCCTGTAGTAAGGCTGAGATTGAACAGTAGTTTTATGTTTGGGTTTAGTTCTTCTTGGAGTTCATGTAGGACGCAGCCCGGGACACCATCTGGTCCCATTGATGCTGTGTTTTTTGCTTTGGAGAGGGCAGCTCTTACCTGAGCATCTGAGATGTCAGGGGGGCAGCACTCTGCTGGGATAGATATTTGCCCTTTTGGTGGGGGGGGTGTGGGAGACTATCACTTACTGCATGAGCAGAGTAAGATCCCTGAAGTAAAGCAAGTGTTAGGATCAGAAAAAAATGAAAATTAAAATATACTTATTAAGGTATTTTACTATATAAATAGTCTACCATTTACTGCTGAGGGAATGGTTTGAACAAAACGCATATCAATGTGAGTCAAGGTAGGCAGTCAGTCAAGTTCACTCAGCCTATATTCAGTAGTACTATATGTGACACCCCACTACTGGCAACACTAATCAAGGAGCCTCAATCCTCACCACTAGCACCAGTGGGGGACATGCATTGGGAGGATGACAAGTACTGACACAGTATTTACACATGCAGCTCTCTGTATCAAGTTCAATTTGCCTTAAGAGCACACAGAGACCACAGTCAGTCTGGGGCTGGTTTCTCCCTCTTTCTCCAGATCCCCAATAAGACTCCCCACTGGCACAGCTATAGAGTTGAGATCTCAGCCTAGTGGCCAAGCCAAGACCTCCATCACCCTCTCTGTTCAACCAGTGCTTTGTGTCCCTATCAAAGTAGCTGACACATACACTATTTGATATTTGATTTATACACACACAGACACACACACACACACACACACACACACACACACACACACACACACACACACACACACACCTGAGAAAGGCTGGCACAGGTTAACTAGCTATGCCCCCTTCTGCTCAGACTATAAGGCCATTTTTACTGCCACAAGCCACTCCTTATCAGCTACTTTAAGGCCCTTAACAAAGGGTGTCCAATCTCACTGTGTAATGTTACTATTAATACAAATGGTAGTTTGATCAAGAGCAAGGCTATTAGGAGTGGCCCACAGTGTCACCAAATAAGTATGCATGTACTCTCAGAGCTTAAATATGTCTCACAAATATCAGCTACAATGAAAGGTTTAAATATATTTAATAATTAATAAAAGAAAAAGAAAATACTCAGTATGTAATTATAGTTACATCAGAGTTCAAAATCACAGGAAATATTTAAAACAACATTGCAGGACAGTCTCAAATAAATAAAGAAAAACTTCTAAATTAAGCTCAGCTATATTTCTGACTATATCTAAAAGAATTATATTGTTCCCTAGACTTGCTTACAGAGCAAGCAAGACAGATGTGGTGAATGGATCTTCTTGTCAGGTCAAAGACAAAATACAGAATGCCATCTCTCTCTCTCAGACACTTTCCAAATTAATATCCCAAATACTACTGCTGGGATACTTACAGAATGACATAATTTCTTGTCATCTGACTTCAGTTCCCAGGCTCAAAACAACCATTGAAGCCAGCTGGTAGCATTTAGCGTCTACCTGTTAAAATATATAAAGAAGGGCTTTTCTTAGATCTAAGGCAGATCCTGTATATCATAAAACAATAAACACTTCCAAATACATTTCTGTTCTAATCCAGCAGGGTACACTGTGGTCACACCTCTAAGCTCAGCACATATGTCTGTACAAACCATCTTATATGACAAACAGTTCTAATAAGGTTGTAACACAAGTATCTTACATGAAGCATGTTGACATTCACAAATGACAGAACCATTTACAAAATTCCAGACAGCTGTGCTGGCAGTATCTCTCTTTGTCACGCTTCTATATAAATCATGTTGATATTCACAAATGACATATAATTATTTACAAAGTTTCAGATAGCTGGTCTGGCAGTATCTCTTTTCATGACACTATGGATACAATAAATATAACATTTTACCTATGTTTTTATAGGTAGGAACAAAAATAGCAGATATGAGGCAAAATAAACACTTCAATTTACAGAAACGGAACATAAAACCAAATTCAAAATGACAAAAAGTATTTATCAGGCTTGTAATAAAGCCGGTGGTGAACTAAAGCACAGTATATGAATGGCTTGGTTACCTAGCATTATAAAGTTCTGTTGTCCCTGTCATCAAGAATAGCTATCCCCACTGATATGACTCAGTACATGTCTGACCTACCTGGATGGCTGATAATGGCATGTTGTTGCAGTTTATAGCTGATAATGCCATCTTCTTGCAGAATATGCCTCCAGAATCAACACAGATGGATTGTAGGAAAAATGGGGCACTAGGCAGGGTAATGAACTAGGCCCCCGTCAGTCATACCATAGCCCATTTCTGGGCTGTCTCTCCCTAATTACCATAAAACATGGTTCAAAACTGTCTGTGTCCAAACTATTTTCTTCTTTCTTTTGCAGAGATGTGGATTTTATTTAAAACTTTCAATTCATATTCTATGGCATGAATGCTGACAGACATTTTTTATACAAAACAGAGCATTCTCATATTGAAAGTAGACTTTGCATGCAAAATAGTAAAATTCTCTTCCTTTACAACTGACATTCAGTGAAAATACATCTGGCAGCCCATTAAATTGCAAGAAATGTGCTAGGATTCATAATCAAATGGCATACAGTGAATCACCAATATGTGGAGGGTACAGGAATTCAAAAGACAAATGTGTGATGCATTTGCAAATAGTTTGGTACAGTTCCCTGGACACAAGCCAATCTGCTTTTTTGTTTGCTTTAAATTATTTTGACTCAGGTTTCTGAGTTTACTCAGTGTCATAACATTAAACGAGACATTGACCCAATAATAAATCTGTTAATATGTGTGTTAACATGCTTCATCTAATGAAAGGAATTAGAACTTACCATCTTGAACGTGCACACACACACATTCTTTCTTTTACTTTGCCATTTTCAAGACCAGTGTTCCAGCAAATTTTCAGTGTTTCCTGCATTACATGCAACTATTTTCTCCCAGTCAAATAAAACACAGCCATTATCTGCAACAAGCAACTTTCAGCCTAAGCTTCAAGTTGTTCAAAAGCAGCTGACCATTTCCCACTTGGCTGTGCTACTTATTTCTGTTCCTCTGTTGCTCTTTCTGGTTTGCCATGAAAGAGAGAGAGAGAGAGAGAGATTTTTTTTTACCAAACTATAAGTGTGAAAATTGTTTTGTTAGCTGGCAAATGCCCCCGAAGCTGGGGGTCCATTGAAGGTCATGCATTTCATCCATATTATCTGCCACTGGATGCAGTTTCTTGGATTATTTCTCAGATTTTTCATTCTGTAATAACATTACTAAAAGAAAGCAACTAGCATTATAGTCGATCAGTGAAGTTTCTGTTGCTCTAATGCCACGGTAAGACTAAGCAATTGAAAAGGCTTGAAAAACTGAGTACCTACAACTCTTCCAACCTGTTTGATGTGTGCTTTAAATGATATTGACTCAGACTTCCAAGTTTACTCAGTGTCTTATCACTGGACTATTGTGTTGATTTATTTCTTTGCTTTACATTATTAGTGGTATTTAGTTTGTGCTGCATATTTGGTTGTTTTCAAAAGACAGGAACATTGTCTTTAGAACTGCTGGCTAGCAGTGAAACATTGTATCCCTCTCCCTCTGTCTCTGTATGTGTATATAATATAATATAATATATATATAATCAAGTTGTTATGCATTCAAGACGTGAATATCAAGAAATTTACCTTGAGTGGATTGAAGCTTGAGAGGTGCATTTTGACATCTATATTAAGACCATGTAACACTTGAGTTATATGCTCTTCTTTATAGTACAAGGAGCTTAACCTGCTCCAACATACACACACACACACACACACACACACATATATATATATATATATATATATATATATATATATATATATATGTGTGTGTGTGTGTGTGTGAGTGTATGTCTATACATATATATATATATATATATATATATATATATGTGTGTGTGTGTGTTTGTGTGTGTGTGTAAAATGTGCAAACATCATAGTTGTCCAACACTGGTAAAGGACAAAGTCCCTAAAACTGTGCACAACGGTTTCTGGCAATTGCTTTTTTCGCTCTATTTGGAGCATGCGATTCCTTAGACTGTATGCATCAAGAAAATATAATATATACAATCCTGTAATGGGCTGCCATGTCAAATGCTTTTACTATATCCAGGTAGGCAACATGAACAGTGTGACTATTGTCCACAGCATAGGTGACCTTTTCAAAGAGTATCACATGAATGAGGAGGCATAACCTGCCCTTAAAAAATCCAAACTGCTAAAGGGCAAGCCTGATTCAATTCTTAATGTCCTAGTTTATGAGGGCAGTGAATGATGCATTCTAAGGCTTTGCAGCCAAAGCAATATGGCTAATGGGTTTCTACTTGCATGATCAATGGTAGCACAACCCTTATGAAGGGGCATCCTCATCACTGTAGTGCACCATTGATTGAAGAGAAGCAAGGGCCTGCTTGGTACTGCTTATAAGGCAACTTGGAATGTTGTCAGGACCTGCTAAAGAAGTATTTTTGGTCTTAAAGAATGCTTTAAGGATATGGTCCTTTTAGATATTAGGAGTGACTCAGGCTTATTTGCGATGGGGATGATTGTTTCAGAGGAGAAAGTGCAGTAACCTTGTTAACCAATATATTGGTGATATCACTAGGATTTGTTATTACAGATGGTGAAGCATATTATAGTCTCATTGTGATGATAGGTGTGACGTCCCCTGTCTGGGACAGTAATCAAGGAGCCTGAACCCTCACCACTGACACTGGAGAGGGACATTCACTTGGAGCAAAAATGGATACATGTAGTATCTCCAGATGCAGCTCCCTGCATCAAGGACAGTTTCCCTTAACAGCACATAGGGAACACACTCAGTCTGGGGTCTGGGTTCCCCCTCTGTCCAGATCCCCAATAAGACTCCCCACTGGCACAGCCATAGGTTTGAGTCCTCAGCCAAGTGTCCAAGCCAAGTCCTCCAGCACCCTCTCTGTGAAACCAGTGTTTCGTGTCCCTGCTCCAAGTAGCTGACACACATACACTTTAAGATTTAATTTTCAAGCACACCTGGGAAAGGCTGGCACAGATTTGCTAGCTATGCCCCCTTCCATGCAAACTATAAGGTAGTTACACTGCCACCAGACACTCCAAAGCCAACTACTCTAAGTCTCATACAAGGGTTTGCAATTATACTGAGTGAAATTAATACTGATGATAGTGTATGTCCAATGCAGAAAGGCTTTCGGGAGTGGCCAGAGCTGTCACCAAATACATATACAAGTACCCACAGAGATTAAAATATTTTCTAAAAGACCAGCCACAATGAAAAGTTTAAATATGCTTACTAATAAATAATAAAAGAACAAGAAAATACTAAATCACTTTTTACAATAAACACTAGAGTTTCAATTACATGAAATATTAATAACACAGGTGGACAGGCTCACACAGTTACAGAAAAAACAATACTTAGCTAATTTCACTATATTTTCTTGACTGATGTAAAAAATTATTATTCCCTGGTTACTTACTAGAGTAAGACAAAGATGAAGTAGGTGACAGATTCTTCTTTGTCAGGTTACAAAAACAGAGTGTTCTGAGACTTCAGTCTCACCTAGTATTAAAACATTATTTTTAGTGACGGATTACACAATGACATCACATACATCTGGTCATCTGACTTCTGGTTCCCATGCCACCAACCTTGGCTAGAAGCTGCCAGGATTTAGCACATATGTGTCAATAATATACACACACACACACACACACACACACACACACACACACACACACACACACACACACACACAGAGCCTTGCTAAGATCTGCTTCAGCTCCTGGAAGTCATAAAACAAATTCAAACCTCAACCCTTCTAGACTAACAGTTAGTTCACCCCAATGACAATGCAGGAAGCTTCCTAGTACATATTTTTTTGATTCTGGCTGCATTGAGAACTGTATATGCAATAGTTGTGGCCTAAGCCAGGTGATTTAATTTCAAACTATTTTCAAAGTTTAAGATTAACCGCTTTTCTTCCAGTATCCTCTGTTAAAACATATGCATTTAAACAGTTACAAGAATACATGCATATTTCTTTTTCTGTCCAACAGGGCACACTGTTGGTATATTTTTAACACAAGCAGCTTTACAAATGCATTTTTCAACACAAGCATATGAACAATTCAGTTTGATATAGAAGTAACATATAATTATTTACAAAATCCCAGCTAGCTGTGCTGCCATATGTTACACATCCACTGTCCTACTTCTCCTGGCAGTACCTCACATCTTCACATAGGTTCATAGGTTCATAGTTAAGTACTAGGCTATCGACCCAAGGACCTAACTAAGCCTAGCCAACAAGATTCCCTGGCTTACACCACCCAAGAAAGTAATTTCCTGTGCCCCTGTCAAGCAGAGCCACAGAAGTGATCCCCGGGGTGCATTTCCTATTTCCCATCCACTTATCATGATTTTTCTTGGAGTGCTAATGAGGAACTTTGCTTGACATAGATGGGTAACTTGTTCCAGAGTATGGGAAGTCTCTGGGACAGGAATCTATCCCTCCAGCATGTCCTGTTTATTGTTGTAACAAGGTTTAGGTCCCTAGACTGTGTAGCTTGGAGGGACTGGGATTTCTTTAGGTGTGGCATGTCCAACAGCTCTGGGTTTGGCATAGCTTTATATGTTAGGCAGAGATCACCTTGGGGTAGGAAATATGCTACGGAGTAAAGCCAGAGTTTTTTGCAACGGTCAGTGTAGGGCATCTGTTTGAGGCCAGTAATCCTCTTTGTGAGGTACTTCTGTGGCCTTTCCAGCTGCTGCAGATGTCTTGTGAGGTACATTCCAAAAGGGGCGTCATACTCTCTAATGGGTCTAATGAATGTCAAGTAGAGGGGAACAATGACCTATTTTTTTCCTAGATGTGAACCCTTTTGTAATGAGGTGTATCACGTAGAAGGATTTCCTGACTACTGTGGCGATGTGATTATCAAAGGAGAGACTACTGTCCACCTGGGTGCCCAGGTCTCTTATCACATATTCAGCATTAAGTAGGCTGCCGCCTATAAATTAGTTCATGGGTACAGAGTTTTTACCAAAGGGGATGACAATGCCCTTTTTGGCATTGAGCTTGAGGCCATGGCTCTGACACCAGGAATCTGTCTCAGTGAGGCCCTTCTGTAGGATGTCCACATCATTTGGGGACTCAACTATGGCTCCTAGTTTGCAGTCATCTGTGAACTTCATTAGCCAAAGGCCTCCTGTGTTAGCCTGTACTTCAGAGAAGTAGATACCAAACAGGAGAGGTCCCAGGACTGAACCCTGTGGTACTCCACTTGTCATTGGTTTGAAGTCAGATTTGGAGTCTGCAACTTTTACAGTGTGGTTTCTGTAAATGAGGCAATTGGCAGCCCATCTTGTGATGTAGGGAGTTATACCTAGTTTAGTGAGTTTAGCTATAATTCCAGAATGGGGGATGGTGTTGAAATCCTTGGCAAGGTCAAGATAGGCTATGTGAACCACCTTACCCTCATTTACAGCTTTGGTGACTGCCTTAAAGAAGTCTATCAGGTTCAGGAGGCATGATCTGCCTTTCACAAACCCGAACTGGGTGGGGTCCAGAGTTTGGAGGTTACCAATGTCTTTGTTTGAGTTCCATCATGGTACGTATCATGGCCTTACAGACCATGTTCATTAGGCTAATAGGGCAATAGTTCCCGGGATCAGTGGTGGCTCCCACTTTATGGAGTGGGATAACTGTTGCTGCTCACCATTCAGTGGCACAAAGCCTGATGTGAGACTATGATTGAACATGGTGCTTAGGTGGGGAGTCAGTTCATTCTGAAGTTCATGTAAAACACAGCTTGGGATGTTGTCCGGTCCCATGGATGCTGTGTTTTTGGCTTTAGAGAGTGCAGTTTTTACCTGCATAGTTGTGATTACATGGACTCTGCATTCTTCCTGTATAGATATTGACCCTTTAGGTGGTGAGAGGGGGGTCAAGTTAACATTGAACCTATCTTCCAGGACATTGGCAATATCAGTTGGTTCTGTAATTTTCATGCCGTTGTGCTGTAACTCAGAGCAGATCTGGGTGTTGCCATTGAGATTCTTGACATAGCTATAGAATACTTTGTGGTTGTCCCTAGAATCAGTGGCGATTTTGTTTTTGTAGCTAGCTTTGGAGGATCTTATAAGGGATCTTAGCCTCTTACTGAGGCTGACCAGGTAACTCCTCCACTCATGGAATTTTACTCTCTTTCTCAACAGTTTCTTCCTTCTGTTGTAGAGTTTGTTTATGGCAGGGGGCTACCAGATTGGCTTCCTTTTTTTGGAGGATAGCTTCTTGGTTCTGTTTGGGATAGCACAATCCATGCACTCGTGTAAGTGCTTATAGAGTGCATCTGTTTAGGATTTAGCAGTCAAAACTGTATTGTCCATCTGCATGGGTATCATGAAGTTCACCACTTCTGTCTTAAGAAGCATAAAGCTGGCTTTGGAGAAATTTTTTACCATGATTTCATTAATGGTGGGTGGGGGCGGGATGTGGATATCTAGGGTGATTAGCTTATGGTTGGATTTGACCAATGAGGAGTTGGCTTCAGGTGTGGAACACCGGTCACTCATGTTGGTAATGACTAGGTCTAGGATATTGTTGCCCCTGGTGGGGGTGTGGATAAGTTGATACAGGGCATTGGAATTTATGAATTCCAGAAAGCGTTGAGTGAAGGAGTTGGTACATGAGTAGTTTTCCTAGTTAATGGTGGGGTAGTTGAAATCACCCACTATTAGGGTGTTTGGTTGAACCCTAATATTTTCCAGTATATCAAGAAAAGAGGAGTGGGAATCCTGGGGCATAGTGGGGGATCTGTAGCAAGCTACAATTTGGATTGCAGTTTTTCCCAGAGTTAGTTGCGCTTGGATAACCTCGGATGCATTATGCTGAGCAACTAGCCTGGAGGTGTGGATATCCTTAATGAATATGGACACACCTCCACCTTTGGTGTTCCGGTCCAGGTTAGGTGGCCGAGAAGTGTAGTATGAGTTACAGCCTGGTAATGCAGGAGTGCTGTCTGGAGTCTTGAACCTGGTCTCAGTCACTGCACAGATATCGATGTTCTCCATTTTAAGGAGTGCCTTGAGGGAGTGCATTTTGAGATTTAGACTTCAAGCATTGAGTAGCATTACCCTCAATCTTTCCTTGCCTGTTCCTGTTATGGTGGTGAATTTGTCATTTGAGCCTTGCCTAAAAAAAACACTATAGGGGCAGCAAGAGCCTTAGCCAGTATCAGGAATCCCAGGGGTGACAGGTGCAGGCCATCTGTGGCAAGGCATCATGGTTTGTTGACCATGTCGTCCCAGGCAGACAGATACTGGATCCCCTTAGAATGACACCAGGTCAATCATTTTGTCCTTGTACTGCAGTATCATTCTGGGCAATGGCAGGATGCTACTCAGGGCTAGATCACATTTCTCTCCTCTTTAAAGACTCAAGCTAGTTTTTAAGTGACCCTTGAGAAATGTTGCCTGAGAGGAATGGGCCTATTTAGGCATACATTAACCCGCACCCTCTTTTGAGAACCCATCTGCATTGGCATTGCTGACCCCACTACAGTGCTGCACTGTCATGTCATATGCCTTCAAACCTTGGTTCCACCATAGTAACTTGGCATTTTCCTGGCTGGCTTGCTGTAGCCATATATCCCTCTCAGACTACTCCTGCCACCTACTGCAAATACTGAACACCAGGGCCTCTCTATCATGGTAAGCATTCATTATGTTAATATGGTACGATTTGTGCCCCTGCCTCCTTCCTAGCAGTTCTACCATGTAGTTAATATCACTGACCTTCCTTGCCACTTTGAAGGGTCCCTCCCAAGCTGTCTGCAGCTTATTGTGTCTGACAGGAAAGAAAACCATAACCTGCTGTCCCACAGTAAATTCTCCGGCTCAAGCATTCCTGTCATACCAGACCTTTTTCTGCTGCTGGGCTCCTGCCAGGTTCTACTGGGCAAAGCCCATAAGCTCCCTAAGGATTGTCATGAGGTTCAGGGCATATACCTCAATAGACCCATTGTGGGATTCACACTCACTCTCCCACTTATCATAAATCAAATCTAAAGGCCCCCTTACCCTATGCCCATACAGCAATTCAAAGGGAGAAAAACCTGTGGATTTCTGGGGTACCTGTCTGTATGTAAACAGCAGATGGGTCTAATATTTGTCCCACTCTCTCTTAAACTGTAAATGCCTGTAGCATGGTCTTTAATGTAGAGTTTAACCTCTTCCCAAGACCATTAGTCTGGGGATGGTAGGGGGTGGTCTTTAGGTGCTTCCCCCCACAGTGCTTCCACAGACAAGCCAGCAGGTCTGACATGAAATTGGCATCTCTGTCAGTCAATATTTCTCTCAGGAAACCTACCCTGATGAAAATCTCTAACAAAGCATTTGGCACCTTCTCTGACTCGAAGAAAGACAGAGCCACTGCCCCGAGGTATCTAGTAGCATAATCTGCTACCAAAAGGATATACTTCTTCCCTGTGGAACTTAAGGTACTCAAAGGCCCCACAATGTCCATAGCTACTCTCCAAAATGGCTTCTCATTCACAGGTAAAAGCATCAATGGAGCTTTGAACTTATCTCTTGCCTTGCCTACTTTTTGGCCCTGCTCACAGAGTCTGCCGTACCCTGTTACATCCCTTGCAATGCCAGGTCAATAAACGTTCTGTATAATATGTCAACTCATGCACTTTATGTCCATATTACCTGCAAAAGGAATGTCAATGGCTATGGCTAGCATTGCCAGACAGTAGGCTCTAGGTACTACCAACTGCTGTATTACCTCACTCTCTAGCCCTCTGTCTGGGGTCCACTCTCTATACAGTAAAACTTTGTTCCAGTGTACAGATTCCCCTTTTCCTTGAAAATCAGGTGTCTCCCTAGCTATCTCTCCCAAGCCTCTTAATGTAGGGTCTGAGAGATGAGCCTGTTTCAATTCTACCTTGGTAACTCTTCCCAGCTCCTCTTCCACAGGAGGTCTTGTATCCTCTGACAGTGGTGCCTCACCGTCATCCTGGGTACTAACACTCACCTCTGCCTTTGCAGTCACTCTGTCCAAGGGAACATCAGTACCTACCAGGAGCTGTGGCTCACCTTCAAGCTTACTTCTACAGGGTAGCTCCATACCTGAAATAGCCATCTCCCCAGCCTTAGCTTCAGAAATGGGTCTGTCTGGGCCTCCCTGAGCCTACCAGACACACATGCCTGTCTCCAAGCCTGACTGCATGTAACTGCATGCACACAAGGTACTGCATTATCAAAATCATTCCCTACCAAGACATCTGCAGGGATATCTTCAAACACACCTAATTGTTTGCTTCCTCTTCCACCCTACCAGTTAAGGTGAACCCTGGCCAAAGTCATTTGGAATGGGGTCCCTCCTAAAGCCCTGAATGGAGTGGACTGCCCAAACAAGTACTGCTCCTCTTTACGTACTGCAGATTTCACAATGGTTATGTCAGAGGCTGTCTCACTCTTAGCAGTGGCCTGTTTTCCATCCACTCAGATAAGATATAACCTCTGGTGATAATTTAGCACCCCTGTTGTCTCCATACAACTTACCACATGCACACTGTTATTCCCACTTCTTGCTCCTCTACCTTTTGTTCGCCACCTTGCCTCCATGGACATCTATATGATACGTGGCCCTACTGGTTACATTTAAAACATTTAACCCTTGAACCTGGCTGTGTACCTGAACTGGTGGCTTCCCCTGTTACTGGTGGACCCTGTTGGGGTGTTTATGCTGCCCACTATGGGTTCCCTTATATCCATGTGCAGCAATGGGTATCCCCATCCTGTGCCATTTAGCCTCCAGTTCAAGCCGTTTTAACTCCAAATGGATTTTTAAGTCCTCTGAGGAAAAGGTGAACTGTTTTGTTTCTGAGGGTCACAAATCCCCATCACCATACTGGTTATCCTTCTGGTTGCTGGTCTGACCTGGGACTAAGGGTGAAATCATTTCCTCTTTAGTCAGATTGGCATGCACCAGTCCTTTGGCTTCACACACGTTGACCAACTAGTTTTTGTTTAGCTTGCCATAATCCTCTGCTGACATCTTTGCCTGCTTTCCCTCACTAAACTAAACTAGCAAAAATAAATAAATAAAACTGTTGTGAAATGAAACTCTGAATGTTTACCTTGTGGCTGCTGAGAGGACAAACCTTTAGTGACAACTGGTTACAGGCTAGAGAAGTTCAATTAATATCCCATCACTGCTCACCAATATGTGACGTCCCCTCTCTGGGATGGTAATCAAGGAGCCTGAATCCTCACCACTGACACTGGAGGCAGGTAATTTAATTTCACACTATTTTCAAAGTTTGAGATTAACCTCTTCTCTTCCAATATTCTCTGTTAAAACATAACCATTTAAAAAGTATTTATTTTTCTGTCCAGCAGGCCACACTATTGGAGTATTTTTAACATAAGCAGCTTTACAAATACATTTTTCAACATAAGCATCTTTACAAATCAGTTTGATATACAAATGACATATAACTGTTTACAAAATTCCAGCTAGCTGTACTGGTATATGTTACACATCCACTGCCCTACTTCTTCTGGCTTAGCTGGCAATATCTAACATAATCACAATAGGTTCTGGCCTTATGAGGTAACCTAAGCAGTTTTCCCTTCTGTTGTGAATATTCTTTATTTCTGCTGAACACTGGGAGATGCTATTGAATGTGCCACTACATTTGATCCTAGTGGGAACAGCCCTATCACTGCCTTTATCTAAATGAACATAAAGATAGTTAGCTGCAAATCATGGTGCCATTCAGAGATTAACAGAGATGAATTTTTTTGATTTTTGTCATTCATTTGCAAAAGACTAGCTATTTAGATGTCTTTGAAGAGGGTGGTGTTGGTAACCAAGGGAGAGGATGTCCTGCTGGTAAAGATAAATGACTGGTGATCAAACTTAGCAGTTGAAGGACTAACTATGGGCAAGAAGAAGGCTGAAGCCACTTCTGTTAGTATTGTCTAGGATATTTCTACCCTAGCTAGTGTTAAAGTCAGTTTAATCCCAGGAATTCTCATTTATTCACTCTAAGAAACATTGTGTATACCCGATACTAGAAGTATAAGTACCCCCCGTCTATGGAGGGGTAACTGAACTCACCCCTGTTTAGAGCTCCATTTCTAATAAGGACATTTTCTATGAATGCTGCAAAGTTATCACAGTCCTGGTGGGTCATAAAAAGGGACCTGTAACATGTTATTAAGTTGAAGGTCCAACTTACCTGGTGTAAGCTGGAGTTCAACAAGTTCACTTGAAGGGTCATTGTCACTTTGGAAGGGATGAAATTCCTGAAACAGTTGAAATACCACTGTCATTTCCAGCAGACTTTAAGGTGCAATAGGCACAGAAGCCAGGCTAATGGGCATGCTCTCATTGCAGCTGAATAATGTGTCAGACACAATACAAACATGGACTCATTCCAGATGCAGAAATGTCTCCAGATCATGCAGTTTGTTATTAAGACTTGTGGCATTGAGAAGGGCCATCTTGATGTTGTCTAATTTATGATTTGATTTGTTTTTAAAGTTGGACTTTTCATAAGATAACCCCTACTTAAAAAAGGCAGAATGAGGTAATAAAGGCTTTGGTCAGTATCTGAAAGTCATTGGGCAAGAGGTGAACCATACTTGGAAAAGCAAGAAGGTTCGTTAATCATTTCATCCTAGGGAGACACATAGTGGCCAGTCCCCTACTCCCTCCCCACTTAGCCAGTTGTTGAAACCAGTTATAGTTCTTTGACCCTAGGAATTATTTTTAGTGAAGAGTAGATACCACAAAATAAAAAAAAGTCTTATCCTTGATGGAAGTATATCTAGCAAGTTTCTGCAAGCCCTTTCTTCATGGCTTCATGGGTTTTCATACCAGATCTTTCATTCCAGCATGGACTATGATCGTGTCATACTAGAAGAGAGGATTTCAAAGCATCTTGAACTAGCAGCATTCATGGCTCATGAGAGACATCTAGCTGTATCCCTGTTCTTGTTCACTGTGGTGAGTATGAAATCCGTGTACCTAATAATGAAGTCACCAATTACTAGATGTTTCTAAAAGTGGATTTATTCATGTTAGGCTCAGTGATATTTTGTTGTTTGTGACATTAATGAATGGATGCATGTAGTACATGACTTAAGTGGTTTCATTTATGCCATTCATCAGTTCTTGGAGGCTTAGGTAGTGATTTTTAATGGCATTAGTGTATGACTGTTTTGCACTAAATAGTATGAGGATGTAATATTTGTATGAGTGGGAGGTGAAACAGTATGATACTTGTGATATGCAAGAGACTTCAAGAGATTTGCCTCCGAATTACAGTTATAGCAGACAAAATCAATTTGGTTGAGCAACAGTTCATTTTCATGGATCATGTGGCAGTTATTACACTGCTTTAGGATGCCAAGTGCTAGAAAGCTGGCAATGGGAGGGAAGGTAGACTTCTATCTCTCCACACTGGTCAGTGCTATTACTTTTATGATCTTGAGTGAATAAAGTGTAGGGAAGGCAGGTCAGAGATTTCACAGTCAAACCAAGCCCAGAGGCAAAATCAATGTGCAGACCTGTGCAATGGACAGCAAATCTGTGCAGATTCACGCAATTCGTTGCAAACAATTAAATCTCAGGGCTGGCTGGTGCCAGTCATTAAAGAGAGGAAGAAAGAGGTGTTGGGCTTCTACACCCCTGAAAGGGCATTCATTACACATTAACACAAACCTTGGAGGGCATTATTGCACTTAGAGAATGGGCTGTCTGTCAAATTGTTGTTTTACTTATTTATTTTTTTAAGTACTATATTTTTTTTTATATATTTTTTATGTAAAATATTTCCTCTGCCTAATGTTACAAACTTGCTGTAGTATATGTTAATGATGTTGGAGGAAGCATTTTACATCCAAAATATAATGCTTTAAAAAAATCCAGGTATTTACTTTATTTTTTGGTCCATTACTCCTAAAATGTTTGGTTTATTGACAGTCATTGGAGACAGAAGTTGCTAAATGACATATGGAGACAGAAGTTACTAAATAATGACATACATTTGAGTTTCAGAGTTTTATTTCCTTCAGAAAATCCAAACACAAATCCTTTTATTTAAGCAAGTTTGTAATTTTATAAGAGCAGTCATTAAAATCTGTTCTTATTGTTGAGCCTTTGTTCCCCTTTTATTTTAGGCTTTATACAGATTTCTTCAGCTGAAGGGTGCAGAGCTATACAAACCTTTTTGCTGCTGCCAGTGGCAGATCTCTCTCTCTCTCTCTCTCTCTCTCTCTCACAAACACAGTCACAAACACAGACACACACACACACACACAAACCTCTGCTTCAGAAAATGCATGCTGAAACAAATCATTTAAAATATGTTCCTATTTTGAGCCTTTGTCCCATTTATTTTATTTTTATCCAGATACCTTGATCTAACAGCATACCTCTCAACTGTGCATATTTTTACAGAATGCCCAGATTTTTACCTCATGTTTTCGGTCTGTTCCTCATAAAAATGTGTTTTTTGACAAACCACTGGGATAATCTAAAGATTAAAGTCGCTAAATAACGACATGCATTTGAGTTTCAGATTTCATGTTTTTCAGAAATTAAATGCTGACACAAACCTAGTTATTCTAGCAACTTTCTAAGTTTATAAGAGCAATATTTAAAATGTGTCTCTATTTCTTAGCATTTGTTCCCCAATTATGTCAGGCTTTATCCAGATTTCTTGTGCTAATAGCTTGAGAACTTTGTCTGAGGTTGAGAGGTACACAAAACTGCTGCTGCTGCCAGTGGATCGCTAGATGGCTTTCACACATTACTCTCTCTGTCTCTCATGCACACGCACACACACACAAATACACACACACACACACACACATACACACACACACACACACACACACACACTCACACAGTCTCTTCTGCTTTCATGCATGCATTCATTCATGTATGCAGACAGATGAAACACACATACGCAATCACACTTTTTTCTGTTTTGCTCGATCAGTTTCTCTCTCTCTTACTCTCATACATGCATACACTCTCACACACACTTTATTTTAAATTTTTTTCTTTTTTATTTTACACTTGCTAAATAGCAAATGCACTGCTTAGTGAATGTAAAAACAACAGCTCACTTGTTCTCACTTTCACTGACATGCACACATGCACAGACATAAACACACACACTTTTTTTTTTAATTGTCTTCTCTTTTTCACATTTTACACTCACTAAACCAGCAATAGTGCTGCTTTACAAACGGTGGTCATTCTGTTTTCTCAGTTTGAGCTCCACTGCAGCTTGATACGCTGCTGTAAAGTGATGGACTTGTTTTTCAGCGGGCATTACTTGTGCATTAACACCCTGTTGGAGAATGTTTGTTCTCCAGTCACGGTACTGATGTACAGTTAGCCCATTCTCTAACAGTGATTAATGTACACTTACTACATACACAAGCACCATCACTTCAAGATGGGCCCCGCACTAGGCCTGAGCTAAGTCAGATGCAAACAGTGAAATTAAATGGAAAGAAAGCAGTCAAAACAGCATCAATTTAGCAAGTTTAGCTAAACAAGTTTAAATGTACTACAAATAACGCATACAAAATACAAAAACATAACTCACTGAGTTAATTATGGAACATCAGACATTCAAATCAGCATTTCTAATGTCTCTGGCAGGAACAAACCAATGAGGCTTCCATGTGCATGTGTTACTCCTTCTCATCTTCTGACAAACTTTATATTGGTATCACTTCCTTAAGTGGTCTGCTGTTAAATGACAAAATCTAACAAATTGACAAAATCCCATAATTTCAAATGCAGTAAAAAATAAATCCAAAATGCTTGCCCTGGATACATCCTCAGATAATTTCACAAACCTATTTTTTCCCAGACTTAGTATAATAATCTTTGAATACACAAAGAAATTACACAGTGGGGAAAAAATACCTGCTTCCACAGTATGACCCCTAGGCAGTCTACCCTCACACAAAAGCACGCAACTCAACCTCTAATGAAGATGCAGAAATATTGCTCTTTTAGGTATCTAGTATATTCATTGTAATATGAATAACAGTATAAAATGTGATATTCTATGGTACAGTCTGTCCAGTCATTCATTAAACAATACGTATTCCCTAAAATGGTGATGAGTAATTTGTAAAAGTCATATGTCATCTACATTGGAGTTCTGCCATAAATAAGACCCACTATGGTCACTTGTGATTCAGATCCAGGAAATCTGAAGAGATCACAATGTCATCAGTGGTTTTCACTGTTTTCTTGTTGTTTAGGGTTCATTTGAAAGATCTGTATGCTAATATAGTCAGCATCAAGAATGCACTACATGATTTGAGAAAGTAATGACAAAGATAGTGCATGAGTTAGATCTATTCCATCATAACTCACTGGTACTAGTACATTTGACTCTATATATGGCCAGTGCTGCACACTTGCGATATTGATAAAGGATCAGGGCTTCTGAGAGACAGTGAACAAGATGTTCAGAGATAGTGGCAGGCGTGTCTTGCCACTTACTCTTGTTCTGCTTGCTTTTAAACACATAAAACTTTGCTAAGGGATGCACACATGCATGCAACAGACTTCTTGCTGCCCCAGTTAACTCCTGCAGCATTTATATAGGATACATCATCACCTTTGTGTACAAATCACTGAACTATGCCTTATGTAAGTGAACAATTCTGTGGATAGTAGACCATGGAGCAGTACTGTCGACATCAGGAGCATAGCAAGGATGGGGCAAAGGGCACAATTGCCCCAGGTACATGATGTTAGGGGTGTGATCGAGAATGATGATTGCCAAACTTGGGGAGTGAGTGGACCCTTTTTATGCTCTTTAGTTTAAGAGCTGTAAGGGAAGTTTAAGAGCTGTGGGGGCAGGGCACCAGATCGGGGACCTGCACCATGCAATAGATGATCCAGCTTTTGCTCTGGTCAATATTAGCAAGGTTCATGTTATAACAGATATACTTCTGATGGTGCATAGTCAGGAATGGTCCATAAATAAGAATGCCTAGACAACAAGATTTACCCACACTCAAAACATTACTGTATGAAAGTGACTCTGAACTCATAGTCACATGATATGCATCCCATCACCACTACACTCATTTATAGAAACATTCCAAGTATATACCATATTTCTGCTTTTGTTATAAAAACAGATATTTGATTTATAGTGGTCTCAAAGCCTATAATATAATATATTAGTTATTTTAGCATGCCAGGTATACATACAATAAAATTATTTGCATGGAGTTCTCTTTTATAATCTGTAATTCAAAGAATTATAAGTTCAAGCCTTGTATAAGGAACATTTGGAGTATTTCACTGGTTGATTAGTTGGCCCTGAAAATTGTAGGTGAGAATGGTCATAAGGAGTAGTAAATACACTGACATCAGGTTTAGCAAGTGTAACATCTGGATTTGACAACTCAGATCATTTATTTTCAAATTGCATGGCTGAACTCCTTTCTGGGCTAGACAGTTAAGATACCTCACTCATAAATTTAGAATCTACTGTTTGGTAAATTTGGCATTTTGTAAAGATGTGATCTGTTCTTCTGAATACTTGTTATTAGCTCCTTGTATTTAGTAAGATATGTGTTCTTTTACTTCCATGATAACCCTTAAGCTGCACTGAATCGTTTTGCTTTCTTTAGGTAAGTTTTTGCTATTGAAGATGCATTCATTCTTACTTTGCCCTATTTTTACATGAGAAAGAGTTTGACATTACTGCTATAATAGCTTCTGAATTGTCTTTAACAACCTAGGTACATTGGGATTGTTTTGTAGCTGAAGCAATGAATAAGAAACAGGTGTCTTACATTTCAACCATCAAGCATAAGAAGTTGTGATAGTGAAAGGTTTACAGCCTGAAATTGTTAACTCATGTATTCATGAATCAGCAGATAGCAACTAAACTCTTAGGAAATCTAAATTTTCATTCAGTGCATACTAGCTGGACTTGTCCTTTCTACTTGTCTATTACCTTGATGACAATGGGGACTCAAGGTGGTATGCTTGAACTCCTGTTTTGAGGTAAAGCTATGAAGTTTAGTACTATATATAATGGCTTCCCCCATGAAGGATCATCTCATGACCATATTTAGAAAAAAATGGTTAATCACATCTGATCAAGAATACATGTCCTCTACAGATCATCTGCTATAATAGACAAAATCATTCCCCTCACACACATTGATCTTATTTATACTACAAATGGAGAAAGGAAAACTCCCTAATAAAGCACACAGCACTTCTTACACTAATGGTTGTCATGGTGTGCCTAAGACACTAGCCTGCTAACCCACAACAAAGGATTATTACAGCCATGTGTATGTGTGTGTGTGTGTGTGTGTGTGTGTGTGTGTGTGTGTGTGTGTGTGTGTGTGTGTATGTGTGTGTGTGTATATGCGCGTTTGTGTGTAAAAGCGCTGATACCACTACAGTGTAACATGTAAGACAGTAATGAAAAACACAGCAAAATGGAAAAACAGCCATGTATTCAAAGCACAATTTTTACCACTTTCTTTCCATAATTGCACAGAACTTCTTCAAGTAGTGTAACTATTCAAACTTGCTTAAATAATTTCAGAAGGTCACATAATAAAAAAATGAAAATAGATTGGTTAAAATAGTGTTATTATCAAACACATTTCTCTGCACTAAAAGACATACATACTTAAGAATAAACAAGATTTGAAAACCTTAGCTACAGAGTAAATGCACAAAATCTGGTCTTAATAAGCATGAATACATACTATGAAACAGTTAAATTAATATTAAAAAACAGTATTTTAAAATACAGTTGACATTGAAGTTTTCATTAAATGGAGGGTCTTCAAGAGGAATACACTTCCTGCCTTTCTAACAATTTACATCTGTATCTCTATCATCACTAAAAAAAAATTCTGCAACACATAAAATTTGCATTTGGTAGTTATTGCAGACTTCATTATGCCTAAAGAGAAAAGTCCTTCTATCTTTATGTTTACAGCTCTCATCTGTTCATATATTCATACTTTAAACACAAGTGTTATTTTAGCAACACAGTAGCAGGGCAGGACCTTCACTGGGCAATGTTAACTATATTTCATGACGTGCGGGTAAACATTTCATCATCCAGAAAGACCCTGTTAGAAAGAGGATCCACAATAAAGGGGCTGTTGGTGATATACCTACACTGCTTACATGTCCTAAACTCAAGACACTTTTAGGTCTGTCAGTGCCCACATCCCTTTTTCTTTTGGTTTCATGATGATAATGACAGCAGTTTTAGTGGCTGTTGATCTTATCAATTAAATTTTCCAAAACAAATTTCAGGAAAGTTCAGAGTAATGCTTTACACTAAGACTCCTTGAAATTATAAATATTTACTCTGAAGTTACACATCAACAGCAAAAAGAGAAAAGAGAAATATCCAATGTTGCTGAAAGTTGCTTCAGTGAAATTAATTTGGAGCATCAGCTTTGTTTAATGTTTAATTGATCTTTTGACATGTTCCCTTTTCTTCTCATGTCTGACAAAACAATTAGCTTTTTTGCTTGCTTATAAAGAAAGGTAAGCTCAGAACCCACAATATTACTCAAGTATTAATTTTTTTTCATTATGTTCCTGTTGGAATCTAATACTTTCTTTACTGTCCGAATCAACTGTGAACATTAGACTTGCTACATTAGAAAAATCCTTGTTATTGTTAGCAGAGTCTTCATCAAAGTGACTGCAAGTACAAATTCTATTGACTGCTGCAAACCTATCTGACCTCTTTCTGCTGACTTTGTCAAGCATGTCATTAATCAATCCCAAAGGAATAAGCCACTCCTAAAATGATACAGAAAATAATTTTGGATTTGATAGAAAGCACCTCATTATCAGAGGTGATCCTAGCATATAATCAAACCACCAATATATGAACAGGCTGAGAAAATCCTTTACTTCCAAAACGGTATAATATAAAATCCGTGAACACAAACATAAAACAAGCAAGTGTAATAAGCGCTTTTGTCTGGCTGTTGCCAAACTTTTTCAAACAGTAAATCGTCATTTCCTGTTGAATTAAATAGTAGCATTGAATTAGTACATTGTATCCGCTTAAACATTAAAGGAACATGACATTGGTATAAATATAAATGTAAAAACAAAATGTACATATTAAAAACATTCAGCAGTACATATATAACTGTATCACTCAACTAAATATTGTACCCGTCCTGTCAGGTGCTCCTAAAAACCGCCTATTTTGCTTAAAAAATGATGTTATTTAATGCTCCTTAACATTTAATCAACTTATTATTAAATATCAGAAAAAGCAGCAACCATGTACCAAGGTAAATGTATATGTATATCGTATTACATTCTCATAAATTAGATACAATATAAAAAGTAGTATAGAAATGTATACCCATCACCTTTTTAAATAATTTCATCTGCATTGAGATTGAGTTATATTGTATTGTATCAGTTTACGGTGCCCAATACTCCCTAAACACAATACCTATGCCGTATGTATAATGATCGCAAAAAATATATATGTATAATCACGAAAGTAAATAGCAAAGGATAGTAAAATAAATAGAAATCTAAATATATAATTTAATTAATTTAATTTAATAATTTAATTAATATCAAAAATTTTGCTAATAATAAATACATAAATAAGTTTTATATTTACTTATTAGGTGTACAACACATGGCGAACATTTGTTACATATCATTGAATGCTTCATTCAACGATACAACTTATTTGTTCATGCACACAGTATATTACTGTTTTTCCCTATTCGCAAACATTTGTTACTTGAATTTTCAATTGATTTAGTTTAACTTGATCTTAGTCCATTTCTTTTAGGCTTAAGA
This sequence comes from Protopterus annectens, assembly GCF_019279795.1. Classification (NCBI taxonomy): domain Eukaryota; kingdom Metazoa; phylum Chordata; order Ceratodontiformes; family Protopteridae; genus Protopterus; species Protopterus annectens. Next base: position 439,372,043 of record NC_056736.1, on the reverse strand, counting down.
TGCCTTTGGTATATTCAACATCCATTTTCGTCATTTATATTGCTATTTATTTTACTATCCTTTGCTATTTACTTTCGTGCTGCTGAATGTTTTATACAAATGTCATGTTCCTTTAATGTTTAAGCAGATACAATGTACTAATTCAACGCTACTATTTAATTCAACAGGAAATGACGATTTGCTGTTTGAAAAAGTTTCGCAACGGCCTGACGAATGCGGTTATTACACTTGCTTGTTTTATGTTTGTGTTCATGGATTTTATATTATATCGTTTTGCAAGTAAAAGATTTTCTCAGCCTGTTCATGTATTGGTGGTTTGATTAGTAATCCCAGCATATCCTGCAAATTGTCCCCAGACATAATTTTTCTTTCCATGCCAGAGATACACACTATTAAAAAACAAATATTTTTGCCACTCACCTCCTTCTTAAAAACCTTCTGTATTCAGACATATTTATAACCTGTGATGCTATGAGAGTGTAATCTCTCAGAAATGTGCTTCAACTTGAATTTTACAAATTTATTGATGTCATTTAGGTATTTGGAAACAAATGCAATTACCCAAGACTGCTTTGTCAAATAAAAATGGGTCACCAATAAAACCTGAAATTCTTGAATGAAGGATATTCTCTTCTTCCCAATCAGCCATAACAAATGCTATCACTACGGCCTGCATCACAAAATGTGTAATTTATTGCTATATGCCAAAGCCAAATAAAAAGATCCAAAGAAAAGACAGCAGACCATTTATTCTCCACCTATAAAAACTCAACAACTGGTATAACAATTGTTCATTTATCCAAAAATATGTAAATTCTCAGAAATGCTTTATTCGCCTGATCCATACCCTCTCTTGTGTAAATAATGTGGTCGGACAACTCTGCAGGTATTTTTTTCATTTGGAGCAAGCTGTGCCATTAAGGATAAGAGAACTGTACTTGTCAGCTAATTATTAGTAATATCATGACTTAAGGATGAAAAATATAGCCTATGCTTAGCTTTAATAGAATAACTTTAAAAGGAGGGTTCTTCTGTCAATTTTGTATTTGCAAATACAAATGATGTGCAACAAAAAGGTGAATTAAATCATCTTAGTCTACACTAAGAAACAGACTCCTCTTCTGATGGTCTGCTAGGAAAGAAAATATTTACCACAAGTTCAAATTATTTACAGATATTTTAAGTGATAAACTACAATGTAACATTTCATATTTCTTACTAGGTGCAAAGAAAAGAGACCTTTGATAAATATGCAAAATTCAGCTCTTTTACTGTCCCTTTTCTAAACTGGCAATTTTAAATTAACCACAATTTTTCACTTTCTCAATTACCTGTTCACGTACAGTTTCTTGCAAATGTTTTGATGCAAATGAGTTCCAATGAACTGTCTCACTTTTTTGAGGCTCTTTTTTTATGCCCCCATCTATGGGAGTTCTTAACTCCTTTCTTCCCTGATTAGTCTGTTTATAAATGATGTGGACTTAAATGGTCCCTTATTTGCTGGTTTTGATCAAAATGGACTGTTTGGAGGGGGGGTAAGACTTTGTCTTGCTCTATACTTTAAAACCCCTATTTCCCATCTGCAAAATCTTTTTGATCTTAGTTAACGTTTTTAAATTTTGCATTTCTTAGTGATAGCTCCTTTATCTGAAACATTAAATGTTTTCTTAAGAACACATTGCCTTCAATGATCTGTAAACACAAAGCCTCTAGATCATTCTGTGATGTCTACATACTTGTATATCCTTATCATATTTCATGAATGCAGCCCTATACAAATAATGCATGCATATTATTTCCATTCGTGCTCATTCATGCCATTTCATTCTTTCAAAAATTCATTATTCTTTGCTGTACCTGTTTGTACCTTTACCATACCCAATACTTTTGGTATAAGTATTACATTCACTATACTTAACACCTATGTAAATAAAGGTTGTCTCAGTATAATAATTTAAAGTTTAAAATCCAAACAAACGTGACACCTAGGAAAGACATAATCCAAAAACATGAAATTCATAAAAACTACATCAAGGAAACTCTGTGGAGCTAAAGTAAGTATTTTATCTCACTTTAATCTTTGACTAAAGTAGGATGATAGTGGTGCAAACCTTGGCTTTAGACGACTGTCAGTGATGAAGTGATACCCCGTCCCCATGTGCAAAAATGGGAGAAAGAGGCTTTGTAAGGATGGATGAATTATACAAAAAAAAAAGAAAAAAAAAACAAGTTTATGAATCTTCTAATGTGGTCTTCAGCAGTTGTTTATGCAGTACAGCTAAATGCTTTACTGAAGCTAATTTTAATGAGGCAGGATAGAAAAAAGACCCAAGGAAGCAATGATAAATGTGTACTGAAGCCAAAGAGAGAATGGTCAATGAGGTAAGACTCTGGGTCAATCATTTTTAAACTAATGTCAGAAAAACCATCACAGTATCATAACTGTGATGAGAGATTAAGAGCCAAAGTTTAAAGTAAGCAAATAACAAAAATGAATGACAAACAAAATCCCTATCATGAAATCATAATTCTGTTAATTTTCATCAGGAATGATAATGGATCTTCCAAGATGGCTGCACATTGAGTAACAGTTTAATTTCAGCTCTACCAGTGTCTCAACAAAAATTCATACAACAGCCAGTGAATTTGTCTTTTGGGGTAAATTTCAGTTACTGGCTAGTAACTGCACTGCCTGGCTGCCATCAAAGAAGAAATTTAGAGAACCTGAAAGAAAATTAACCACAAAAGGTGAGGAGAAAACACTGGCTGGGAAGAATGCTGCTGCTGTTCAGCAAGAAGCAGTACAATTATTTATTTATTTATTTATCTACTTAACATTTGTTTACAGGGAAAGTCCGACTTGGAACAAAGCCAATTTTCAGCAACGGCCTGGGGAGAAATGCTCCAGATGTATGTCTTTGTAATATGGGAGGAAAACAGAGCACCCAGAGGAAACCCACATGAGCAGAGGGAATACATGCAGACTCTGCACAGAAGGCACCCCAGCCGAGAATCGAACTGGAGAACCTCTTGCTGTGAGGTGACAACACTACCACTGCAACACTGAGCCATTCAAAAAGGGACGTGCGCAGCATGAGCCCAGCTCCAGCTTTGGTGCAAGACATGACTTCTAGTAATCTAGAGGAAAAATAAGTAAAATGTACTCAGTGCTGATTAAAATAAACAATACAATAAAAGAGTATATCAACTCAGTTAACAAAAGGCTGACTTAAATGGAAAAAGCATTTAACAGATATTAAGATGAACTGAGGTCAAAACGAAGAAAAGGCCAGATGAGTATGAGACTGCTTAAGAAGAGATGTTTAAAAAAATGTTAGAATTAGAGGACAGAGCACGTAGGGAAAACCTGATTTTCTGCTGTACCAGGTAAACTGGATGGAACAGACTGTATTAATTTTATGAAAGCACGCATAAACAACTGGACTGGTATTCCACAGCAGGAGTTGTTAATTGAAAGGGCACATCTTGTTTATGCTCCAAACATGGCCATGAGAAAGGAGGCAAGACCTCTAATAGTAAAGATGCAATCATACCAGCAGAAGGAGTTGAGTCTTACAAAACCAAGGAGTTGAGTCTTACAAAACTGGGGCAGAAGAAGAAACTACTAAAAGTAGGAGGCAGTAGAGTGTTTGTAGAAAATTATTACTCACTATATAAGCACTGAAAATATTTTAGTCCCTTTAGTTTTATATATGGGTAAAGTATACTTTTATCAACCAGAGGACAAGTTGTGGATTGCAATTAATAAAGAATTGAAGTTTTTTATCTGGGAAGTGAAAAAGGTAAGAGTCAAGTGGGATAAGTTGATTCTTCAAATAGAACAAAATAGTTTGGGATTACCTGATTTGACAGGGCATTTCACAGCTACACAGTTAAGGCTCCTATACATAGAACAAGCAGAAATATATAATTCAAAGTGAAAAGGGATGATAATGAAATGGGGGGACCACAAGAAATAAGGAGAGACTTGGATTTTTTATGCAGATCCTTAAGGAGAGTAACAATAACCATACAGAATATTATATTCATAAAGTTGCACAAAGTATTTTAAGAACTAAGCCAACACAGGAATGGAGAAAGGTGATTCTGCTAATAGGGATGACTGCAATTAGGGGTACAGAGAATAGGCAAAAGGGGGTTGGAATTTACTGGGGAAAAGTTGCAAAGGACCCAAGGTATTGGGAGTAAATAATTAAAGAGGGAAAGCTAATAGAATGGGAAGAGGCCAAGAATTCATTTGGACTCCAGGCTAGACAATGCCTTCCTTACCAAGGATCAATATCAGAGTATAGGAAAAGAGAAAGGAATAACTGAAAAATCAGCACTGGTAGAGTTTTTTGTATAATCTAGAACAAAGCTGCTGTTAAAAAAGGGATAATTAGTAGGACATATAAAATATTGCATAACTGTAGGGATCAATTAGAGGATATTAGAAAGGATTGGGAACAGAGACTGGATAAGCAATTCATAAATAAACAATGGGAGAATATAGGTATGACTCCCAAATATGCAACGAGGTCTAGAGGATTTAAGATTATTGCTTGGAAGTGTTTGCATAGGTATTTTTATACCCCAAGCAGACTCCAAAGACATTTTCCTAAGGCAGATTGCAAATGTTGAAGGTCTAATATAGAAGAAAGAGGTAATTGGGAATGTATTTTTTGGGAGTATAATGAGCTAGCAGACTTTAAAAATTCCTTGCAGACTACTCTGCCAGAAATACTGGGTGAGCAAATTGGTATAACTATGGAAATGCTTTTTTAGCTATGATGCAGAATCAAAATTGTCTGGACATAGTAAGGCATTGATGAGTTTAATTCTTGTGGTTCCCATGAAGCAGAATTAAAGTCTAAACCAGCCATACTAGAAGTAGTTAACATAGTAACAGAGATAAAAGAACTGGATATGGGATCTTTTGGAAAGGGTAGGTGCAGATTACATGGAAACAGTGGGAATTGTGGGAACAATACATGCAGAATAATGATTTGGAGGACAAATGAGGTTTAAAGGAAGGCAGGAACTGAATGAGCAATGTAATATTCAATTGACAATGACTGTATAGATGATTATATGTGCTGAATAATACTTTTAACTGAAATATGTCAATATGGTTTGTTTTCCTTTATAAGATTCGTATATTTGTAAGATTGCCATGACTGTGAAGGAGTCGTTACACCTGGTTTTCATGTAATATCCTTTATTTTGTGTTTGCACTTTGTTTATTTTATTTAGTGTTATCTGTATAGAGATTATATTTTCTATTCATGTTGCTCTGGTCTGCTCTTTTTACAACTTCTGTTTTGCAGAACTCATCAATAACATACTCTTGAGTAACACTTTAACTATATCACCCACTCAACTGCACTTGCACTAACACACGGAAAACCATACAAATCATTTAAATTGGTTTGGATTGTATAGCCTCCATGATGCTAGTCTAATATCATCAGTACTGGTCAGTAGAAATATTGGTTTCAGGCTGACAAAGCAGAGAAAAAGAATACTGTGGTATTCCCTGAAGGAAGTGTTGAAAAAAAAGGTGTGCTGTGATGTTCTTTTATAAATGTAAATTAATAGTTTACTTAAAATATCATAATCTGCCTCAGAGTGTCATCAACAGAAGAACACATCCACAGTAAAACAGCCCTAACATAGAGGATTATGATTGGTTTGCCAATCATAACCTGCTTATAATGTGTTTGAGACATGCATGCCAAGAAATTATTTATTTTTTTATTTTTATTTTACATTTGTTAACCAGGAAAATCCAGCTGGACCAAGTCCATTTTCAGTGGAGGCCCAGGGAGAAAAGTTCCACAATTAAGAAGATATTTATACAATTAGAGATATACATAGACACAGACAAATTCACCTCAAGAGCGAAGCTTGAGAGGTGAATCTGGGCATCAATGTAGAGGATGCATAATTGAAGCTTATGATCAGTGAGGTGATCGTAATTCTTTGTTGTGCATGGAGTTTTATCTTCTCCATGCAGTACTAGTTAGAGGGGAAAACACTAAGAGTTTTCCTGGCTTTCAAAGCTATAAAACACTTAGAGAGAGCTGTCAGAGAGGTAGGGTAACATGTTTACATGCACCTTTCATACCTCTGGACTGTCTAGATTTTCACAGGACATCCATATTATTGCTTTCTATTTTTGGGCCATTCCTCATAAAACGTGTGTTTTTTAAACAAACCACTGAGGAATGACATCACTAAATAATGACATCTATTTGAGTCTCAGAATTCTTATCCTTTAGGAAGTGGATGCCAATACATCCTGTTATCAAATGAGTTTGTTTGAGAAGTTGGGAAAACGTTACCAGTGTGACATCCAGCCAATACCTCACTGGACTGCCAACAATTAAATGACACCCATTACTATCCTGGGTCAGTAACTAAGGTGACTCCAATATGAGACTGTCACTTAAACAGAAGTAATATTTCACAATTTTCCCCTAAGAGCACAACAGGAATACACCCTATTTTCTGGGACTGAACTATATAACTCTGTCCACCCAAATGTATTTTCTTATTTACACACTTCAGAGCAAAGTTTCCCAGTTTAAGACCTCTGATATACTCACACTCAAAGTAAATTTTAAATCTCACACATCCAAACACTTCTGGGAAAGTCTGACACAGATTTTCAGCTGTGTCTCTTTCCCAAAATAATATGGTAACAGGTAGAAGCAGTCTCTAAACTCTAAAGAAAAACAATGGTTTCCAGCCACAATGTAAAGTAATGAAAAACATTGAATAATAAGTAAAATGATTACAAGATTGTAACTCAATAACTCTCAATAAACACAAAAATTCAATCACCAGAAATGTAAAATCAAACTGCAGGATAGGAGTCACTTATTCTAGAAAAACTCTATCCTAATAACTAAGCTTTCCTGATCTAACTAAAAAATACTGTTCCTGATCTACTCTAACATATAATAGCAAGGCCGAGGCAAGCTTACAGCTTTCTTGGTGAGTTGTCTTTTCTTGGTGTCCACTAACTGCTCAGTACTTGACAAACTGCTCAGTGCTTCACAAACTGCAGTCTAAGCTGTCTAATTTCAAAATATAACAGTCAGCTGTTTAAAAAAAGGTATTTTTCTGTCAATCAGCTGTTTAAAAATCTCTTAGCAACCAGGAACTTTCTAATGACATCACCGTTCAGCTGATTCTCCACAGTTTCTACTTTAGAACGTCCCACTCAAACGTACACAGTTAGAAATGTATCAAAGCAGTGACAGATTATTTAAACATTCTGTTTAAACAGGAAAATATTCAACATTTTAAAATGTATTTACATTTTTACAATTAAGAATGCTGGCACACAATGCAAGTTAATCTGAGAATATGCACAAATCTCCTGCCAAACATGCTAGCACAGATGACAATGTTTTCAGTTTCTTCACATCCGCCCACCCTTAAAAACTGAGGCTTGAGAAAAATGGGTCTACCTGGGAATATTAATCCACTCCTCTCCTGGACAATCCATCTGCATTGGGATTATTAACCCCACTGTGATGATGTATGGTCATATCATATGCTTGCAATCCCAGACTTCACCTCAGTAACTTGGTATTCTGCTTACTGACCCTATTAAGCCATGTGAGAGGATTATGATCTATGAGCACAGTGAATTTTCTCCCATAAAGATAGGACTGCAGCTTTTGCAATGCCCATGCTATGGACAAACACTCTTTCTCCACAGCTGCATAATACTCTTCCCTAGCTTGGATTCTATGGCTCAGATAAACCACTGGGTGCTCTTCTCCTTCTACAGAAACTTGGCTGAGCACAGCCGCCATCCCATAATTCAAATCATCTACCTGTACAATAAATTCTTTATTGTAATCTTGCTGGCTAACACAGGAGGTCCTCCCAAAATTACTTTTAGTTTTTGGAATGCTTGTTCACAATCTGTGGTCCACACTAACTTGTCCAGTTTATTCATCCTAGTTAGGTCAGTAAAGGTGCAGCTATGTTACTGTAATTGGGCACAACTTTCCTATAGTACCCCACTGACCCTAGAAATGCTCTCATTTGTTTCTTAGTAACTGGAACTGGCCATGTTTAGATCACTTCCACCTTGACAGGTTCTGGTCTAATTTTACCACTTCCCACTTTATTTCCTAAGTAAGTGACCTCTGCCATACCCACTTGACACTTACTGAGTATAATTGTTAATCCTGGCCTATTTAATCTATCCAGGACCTCTGTCACATGTTGGAGATGTTTCTGCCAGGAGTGGCTATAAATAGCGATGTCATCCAAATTTGCAAGAGCATATTCCCCTGCTCCTATCAGGATACAATTTACCAGCCTCTGGAAAGTTGCTGGGGCATTTCTCATTCCAAAAGGCATCCTACTAAATTCATACACTCCATAATGGGTTTCAAAGGTTGACCTTTCTCTAGCAGCAGAAGTCAAGAGTGCCTGCCAGTACCCCTTAGTCAAATCAATAGTAGTCAGATACCTAGCCCACCCAGCAGTTCTAGGGCTTCATCTGTCCTTGGCATGGGGTATTCATCTGACTCAGTGCAACTATTTAATTTCCTGCAGTCTACACAGAATCTCACACTACCATCCTTCTTTGGCACTAGCACTACTGGGGAAGCCCAAGGACTGGTAAACTCTTGAATTACCACCAGTTCTAGCATTTCCCTTATTTCTTCTTACAGAGTCTACTTCACTCTCTCAGTTACCCTATAAGGGACCAGCTTAACAGGTTTTTGAAGTCCTGTGTCCACATGGTGCTGCACCAAGTCAGTGCACACAGGTTTCCCTGTGAACATATCCCTAAATTTCTGCAATACCATTTTTATCTCCTGGACTTGATTAGGAGTTAACTGCAGTGATATTGTGATCTCTTCCACAGATGTATCAATCCTAGCCTCACCCAAAAGATCAGTTAGCATAATCTGTTTCAGACTCTTCCTGCCATCCACTATGAATGCTCAATACTAGGGCCTCCCTATGGTACATTTTGTGCCCTTGTCTCCTACCTACCAAATTTACCATGCAGTTCACATAATTGATTTTCCACACCACCTCAAAGGGTCCATCCCAAGCTGCTTGTAACTTGTTATGTCTAACAGGAACAAGTACCATTACATTCTGTCCCTCAGCATACTCTCGAGTCAAGCATTCCTGTTATACCACACCTTCTTTTGTTGTTGAGCCACTGCTAGGGTCTCTTAAGCTAAGCCCATGAGCTTCTTAAGTTTTGTCTGAAAGTTGAGAACATAAGCCATAACAGACTCTTTGTGAGATGCAGTCTCACCTTCCTACTCCTTTCAAATAAAATCTAAAGGCCCCCTTACTCTGTCCCCATATAACAACTCAAAGGGTGAAAAACCTGTAGATTCCTGCCGTACTTCCCTGTAAGCAAATAACAGACTGGGCAAATTCTTGTCCCACTCCCTTTTGAACTGGTCTGCAAATGCCCATAGCATAGTCTTCAATGTAGATTTTAACCTCTCCACAATACCATTAGTCTGGGGATGATAGGGTGTGATCTTTGGACATTTCACTCCACAATGTTTCCACAGACAAGTCAGCAGGTCTGACACTTCAGTCAGTCAGTATTTCCCTTGGAAAACCTACTCTGCTGAAGATATCTATCAAAGCATTTGCCATCTTCTCTGCCTCAATAGATAACAGAGCCACTGCCTCAGGATATCTGTTAGTATAATCTGCTACCACCAAGATGTATTTCTTTCCTGTAGAATTTGGAGTACTCAGGGATCTCACAATATCTAAGGCCACTCTCTGAAATGTCTCTTCAATAAAAGGCAAAGGCATTAGCAGAGCATTAGCCTTGTCCCCTGCTTTACCAACTTTTTGGCACTGTTCACAAGTCCTACAATATCCTACCACATCCCTTGCAATCCAAGGCCAATAGAAATTTTGTATAATATGTCTCTTAGTACATCTTATGTACATATGACCTGAGGAAGGAATGTCATACGCTATGGGTAAGAGTGGCAGACAGTAAGCTCTAGGCACTACCAACTATCATATCACTTCACCTTCTAGCCCACCTCCAGGAATCCATTCTCTATACAACAAACCTTTGTTCCAGTATACAGAGTCCCCTCTTCCTTGAACCTCAGGCACCTCCTTAGCCATCTCCTTCAAGCTTTCTAACATAGGATCCATAAGTTGAGCCTGTCTCAACTCTGTCTTTCTGACCTTCCCCAGTTCCCCTTCCCCAGGAAGCTTAGTCATTTCTGACAGCTGTGCCTCACTGTCACTCTGGGTACCACCACTCACCTCCGTTCTCACAGTCACAATGTCCAAGGGAACATCAGTACCTACCAGCAGCTGTGGCTCACATTCGGAAGCTTCAGATATGAGATCTTTCTGGGTCTCTCCCAGACTACCAGACCTACATGTCTGTCTCCAAGCCTGACTGTGTCACTGCATGTAAACAAGGTACTGCATCATCAAAGTCATTCCCTATCAGGACATCTTCAGGAATATCCTTGGACACAACTACTTGCTTGCTTCCTCTTCCACCCTCCCAGTTAAGATGAGCCCTATCCAAAGATATTTGGAGTGGGACCCCCCCCCCCCCTTCAACGCAGTGACTGGAGTGGACTGCCCAAGCAAGTACTGCTCTTCTCTAACCACTGCAGGCCTCATAATGGTTATATCAGAAGCTGTGTCTCTCTTACAGTAACCTGTTTACCAACTACTAAGATTGGATATACATTTTGGTGATAATGTGGCACCCAGTCTTTTCTAAACAACTTACCACTGGCAGTTTGTCATCACCACTTGGTGGCTCCCTCACCTTTTGTTTCTCACCTTGCCTTGGTGGACATTTGACTGCTATGTGTCTGCTCTGGTTATACTTGAAACATCTAATCTCTAACCATGCACTTGGATTAGTAGTTTCCCCCATTACTGGTATACTCTGTTGGAGTGGTTTAGACTGCCCCCAGGGGTTCCCTTATGTCCATGTACAGCACTGAGTATCCCTCTCCTATGCAGTGGTGCTCTGCTTGCTAAGTAGAGATCCCCTTTTCTCCCCAACTCCTCTGCAGAGTTGCATTGACAGTGTGCTAACCAGACGCTCATATCATCAGGCAAAGTACTGATGGCTTGTTTTCTCACCAAAAGGTCTGCCAGTCCCTCAGAAGTGGTGAACTGACACCCACTCACCTATCTGTGAAAGTAAGTACTTAAGTTAGCAATATAATCAAGTATACTTTCATCTGCCTTGTGTCTGTGTTCATTAAACTTTTTTCTATAAGCTTCAGGTGTAAATTTGAAACAGTCAAGCAAACAACATTTCAGTTTTTCATAATTGAAACAATCTACATCACTTAACTTTGCTAAAGCCTGAACAGCATTACCATGGAGTAAGGGAGTCAGGAGCCAAACCCAGAGCTCATGATCAACATCATATTGTCTACAAACACTCACAAAAATATGAATAAAACTATCAAAGTAATCCCCATCTCTGTACTGAGGAAAAAGTTTACTGACCTTTACAACATCTGGGGTCCAATTATTCCCTTCCCCATTACCTCCATGACCCTCTTGAAGGGTTTGAAGCTCCATTTCATGCTGGCACTGTCTCTCATTGTCCTTGGCTTCTAAATGCTTCAGCCTCTCTGCTGATTCCAGTTCAAGACATTTGACCTCCAGTTCATGTTGCTGGGTTTCCAGAAACAGTCTCTCTTCAGTCTCTAGTAATTTGGCTTCCAGTTCATGTTGATGCTGTTTCTGTACAGCTTCCAGTTCATATTGGTGCTGCTTTTCCCTTTCCTCAGCCTCCAGGTGTCACATTCTCTCCTCGACCTCTAGGTGCAGTCTCTGTAACTCCAGATGTCTTCTCAGGTCCTCTGAAGAAAATGTGGACTGTTTTGTCTCGGCAGGCTGCAGCACATCACCAACACCAAACTGGATATCCCCTGAATGGCTGGTCTGAGCTGTGGCTGCAATCAAGGCTGAAATCATTGCTTCCTTGGTCAGGTTGGCAGGCACTAATTAAATGATGTCCCTTACTAGCCCTTACTATCCTGGGTTAGTAACTAAGGAGCTTTAATCCACACTACTGACTCCAATATGAGACTGTCATTAAACAGAAGTAATATTTCACAATTTTCCCATAAGAGCACAACAGGAACATGCTCTGTTTTCTGGGACTGGACTATATAACTCTGTCCACCCAAATGTATTTTCTTATTACACACTTCAGAGCAATGTGTCCCAGTTTAAGACCACTGATACAATCACAATCAAAGTAAATTTAAATCTCACACATCCAAACACTTCTGGGAAAGCCTGACACATATTTCCAGCTGCATCTCTTTCCCAGAATAATACAGTAATGCTACTACCAATCTGAGGGTCTTAATGACCTTCTAAACGGTTGTCCAGTTATAAAAAATTATTATCAAAATAAATGATAGCTATAACCAGAACAGCCAAGCTTTTGAGGTGACCTGGGGGGTATCAAACAAACAAATAACTCTGTCCACCCAAATGTATTTTCTTATTACACACTTCAGAGCAAGCAATGTGTCCCAGTTTAAGACCTCTGATACACTCACACTCAAAGTAAATTTAAATCTCACACATCCAAATACTTCTGGTAAAGCCTGACACAGATTTCCAGCTGCGTCTCTTTCCCAAAATAATGCAGTAATGCTACCACCAATCAGAGGTTCTTAATGACCTTCTAAATGGGTGTCCAGTTATAAAAATTAATTATCAAAATAAATGATAGCTATGACCAGAACAACCAAGCTTTTGAGGTGACCTGGGGGAGTATCAAACAGGTAGAAGTACTCTCTAATCTCTAAAGAAAAACACTGGTTTCCAACCACAATGTAAAGTAATGAACATCATTTAATAATAAGTAAAATAATTACAAGACTGTAAATCATTAACTCTCAATAAATACTAGAATTCAATCACCAGAACTGTAAAATCAAACTGCAGGATAGGAGTCTATTATTCATTAAAAACTCTATCTTAATGACTAAACTTTCCTGATCTAGCTAAAGAATACTGTCCCTGATCCACTCTAAGATATAATAGCAAGGCCAAGTCAAACTTACAGTGTTTTTTGGTGAGTTCTCTTTTCTTATAGTTTCATAGGTTCATAGGTGTGTGCTAGGCTAATGGCCCTAGAGCCTTTACAAGCCTAGACCATAGGATTACCCTGGCATCGTGCCACCTCACCTTAGTTCCCAGTGCCTCTGTCGAGTAGAGCCACTGGAGTGATCCCTGGGGTGAATTTTCTATTTTCCATCCACTCATCAAGATTTCTCTTGAAGAAGGCCAGCAAGGTGCTCTGCTTGACATGTATGGGAACTCTGTTCTATAGCATGGGCATTCTCTGGGTTATGAACCTGTCCCTCCAGCATGTTCTGTTGATTGTGGTAATGAAGTTGAGGTTTCTGGAGCATGTGGTGTGGAGGGATTGGGATTTCTTTAGATGTAGCATTTCTAACAGAGCTGGGTCAGACATGGCTTCGTGAGTCAAGCAGAGATCACCTTTAAGTAGGACATATGAGACAGAGAATAGTTGGAGTTTTTTTGAGTCTGTCCATATAGGACAAGTATTTAAAGCCTAAGATCCTCTTTGTGAGGTATTTTTGTGGCCTGTCCAGTTGTTACAGGTGTCTAGTGAGGTACATGCCAAATGGGGCATTGCACTCGATGATTGGCCTAATGAGGGAAGAGTAGAGGGAGAGAATGACCTCTTTCTTCCTGGATGCAAAACCCTTAGTAATGAGATGTACCACATAGAAGGACTTTCTGACCACAGTGGCAATGTGGTGATCAAAAAAGAGGATGCTGTCAACCTGTGTTCCCAGATCTCTTATAACGCCTTCTGTGTTCAGTGGACTACCATCAATGTGATAATTCAAGGAAGCCAGGTTTTTCCCAAGGGGGATGATGACACATTTTTTGGCATTGAGCTTAAGGCCATGGTTCTGACACCAATCATTGCTCTCAGTGAGGCCTTTATGTAGGACATCAACATCACTTGGGTAGTTAATAATAGCTCCCAACTTGCAACAGTCTACAAACTATGTCAGCCAGAGTCCCTTTGTGTTGGCCTGGACTTCAGAGAAGTAGATACCAAACAGGAGAGGACCCAGGACCGAACCCTGTCGGACTCCACTCATGACTGGTCTGCAGTCTGACTTAGAGTCAGCTACTTTCACACTGTGGGTTCTACCTGTGAGCCTGTTTGCAACCCACCTAGGGATATAGGGGTTGATGCCTAGCTTAGTGAGTTTTTCTATGATTCCTGAGTGGGGAATGGTATCAAAGGCCTTGGCCAGATCAAGGTAGGCTGTATGAACCACCTTGCCTTCATCCACAGCTCTGGTGACTGACTCAAAGAAGTCAACTAAGTTGAATAGACATGATCTACCCTTCACAAAACCAAACTGAGTAGGATCCAGAATTTGGAGATTCCCTGTATCCTTGTTTATTAGGTCCATGGTGATGCATTCCATAGCTTTGCATATCAAACTCGTTAGGCTAATGAAGTGATAGTTACCAGGGTCTGTAGTCGCTCCTCCTTTGTGGAGAAGGATGACTGTAGTAGTGTGCCATTTGATAGGGACAAAGCCTGAGCTGAGGCTGTGATTGAACAGGGCACACAGGTGAGGTGCCTTTTCACTCTGTAGTTCATGTAGAACACAGCCAGGGATATTGTCAGGTCCTATAGAAGCTGTATTCTTGGCCTTGGACAGTGCTGTTTTAACCTATGCAGCAGTAATACTGGGTACCTGGCAATCTACTGGTATTGTGATTGTTCCTTTGGGGAGGAGCGTGGGGTAAATTTGGCACTGAATCTGTCGGTCAGTATATTGGCAATATCTGTTCACTTGGTATAGGAGGTACCATTGTGCATTAGCTCAGAGCAAATCTGGGTATTGCCATGGAGATTCTTTACATAACTATAGAAAGGCTTGTGGTTGTCTTTACTATCTGCTGCAGTTCTGTTTTCATAGCTAGCTTTAGAGGATTTGATGAGGGATCTCAACTTTTTTGAGGCTGATAAGGGAATTTTTCCAGTCTTGGGAACTTTACCTTATTCCACATCAGTTTCCTCCTTCTGTTGTAGAGTATGTTTATGGCAGGGGACCACCAGATTTTGGAGGAGAGCATCTTGGTTCTTTTGGGTATGGTGAGATCCATGCGTGTTTGTACAGTGCATTGGTGTAGGATTCAGTGGTCATGTAACTATTCTTCATTTGCATGGATGCTGTGAAGTTAGCCACCTCTGTGATGTCCACTGACTGCTCAGTACATGACAAACTACTCAGTAGTTGACAAACTGTCCACTGACTGCTCAGAACTTGACAAACTGCTCAGTACTTGACAAACTGCTCTCAACTGTCTAATTTCAAAATATCACAGTCAGCTATTTAAATAATCTCTTAGCAACCAGGAACATTCTAATGACATCATTCAATGTTCAGCTGATTTTCCACAGTTTGTACTTTAGAATGTCACTTTTAAATATGCACAGTTAGAAATGTATCAGTGCAGTGACAGATTCTTTAAACATTCTGTTTAAACAGGAAAATACTCAACATTTTAAAACGTATTTACATTTTCACAATTAGGCATGCTGGCATACAATACAGGTTAATCTCAGAATATGCACAAATCTCCTGCAAGACATGCTACCACAGATTGCAGTGTTTTCATCCATTTGATATTCAGAGTTTGTATCCTTCAGGAAGTGGATGCTAATAAATCCTGTTATCAAATGAGTTTGTTTGAGAAGTTGGGGACACGTTATCAATACTAACAGCAGGCAGAAACAAATCTTTTTTTTTTCTGCCACTGTCATTTGTTTGTCAGTACTGGCAGATTTTACTGCCTGGCACTAGACCCGACCTTAATGAGGGGGTCACATGCCACACTGGTGCTTAACTGGTTTGTCATTTTCCAAATATTGGAGCATAATCGGCACTCACCATATACTACAGGGGCTTAATGTTCTCTTCCAGGTGAAGGAAGTGTGACAGAGTGCTTTAAGGACCCTTTAAGGAGCACAGTGAAGAGGAAGAGGTGGAAGTACCAAAAAGAATAATTCTGATGAATAAAGATGACAAAATTAAGGAAGTGAACTGGTATTTATTTTCAGAAACTCTTTGTAGCAGACTTGACGGTAGTAATACAGTATTACTATTAAAGAATAAGAATGAGATGCACATCAGCATAAAGAAATAATAAAGGAAAAGGAATTAAATAAGTGGTCAAACTGCATAGACTAAAATGATTCTTATCTGCTGCTTAATTCTCTTTTGAAATTTCTAATGACCAAAGCCATTAAATAATAACTAAATCATATAATGCCCATTGAAATTGTTTCTTTGTCCAGTACAATAACTTTGAAATTGAAAGCTGTTCATGTTTTTCATTTTGTGAACTGAGTTGTACCCTCTGAGAGTACAGCCACTTTCAGGGGAGACTGTAGGATCTTTAATATCCTTCTGAACTGCCATACTCTCAAATGATGGGACCACCATTATAGGAAATGTGTGTGTGTGTGTGTGTGTGTGTGTGTGTGTGTGTGTGTGTGTGTGTATGTGTGTGTGTGTGTGTGTGTGTGTGTGTGTGTGTGTGTGTATGTGTGTGTGTTTGATGGATGCATGTGTTGCATGTGTAGATAAGCAGACATTCTTTGCAGTTGTTACTTATGAAAATGTCCTTGGTATATTTGAACTAACAATAGCTGCTCTTTTAATGAAAGGAAGCAATATAGAATTATTTAAGAAGTATGATATGTAAGATTCTTTAAGTTTCTAAATGTTTAGTATAATAGTTAATCTAGTCATTAATTGATAGGGATTCAGGTTTCGTAAACAGGCATTAGTTTGCTATGTTGCTTCATGTATTGTTCAGGATTACTTAAGCAGACTT
This sequence comes from Protopterus annectens, assembly GCF_019279795.1. Classification (NCBI taxonomy): domain Eukaryota; kingdom Metazoa; phylum Chordata; order Ceratodontiformes; family Protopteridae; genus Protopterus; species Protopterus annectens. Next base: position 439,355,108 of record NC_056736.1, on the reverse strand, counting down.
GCTACCTGGGGCAGAGGGGCCCAAGACAAGCTATTACCCAAGATGCAGACTTTTCCATTTTCTTGGGACAGAATTTTAGATTATCATGACAAGCACAACTCAGCTAACCCAGCCTGCTTTTAATTCACCAGATAGAAATCATTAAAAAAGTACATAATTTCTGTAGTACTTCCATATATTTTTTTTGTTTTTACAATGAAAAAAATTTACTAAAAATGATAATTGCAAAACCAATATCTAAACATCACCATGTAAAAATGTTTTTTTTTTTATAGAAAAAGCAGATGTGTAGATGAATCCCTTGTGGCAGCAGGCCTGTCAGTGTACTGACTGTTCTTCATAAATATAATACTTTGATGATATGTTGAGATATGATTGGGATTGTAATGGCTGTTTTGCTTAGAATAATTAGATGGTTTAACTTATGTTGCAGAATTTGTTTTAAAACATATTCACAATTAGAATATCTTGTTTCCATCATGTTATGGTTGCTGGCAGTCAATTTCTGTGACTAATGAGATCCAAAGCTTTCTACAATTATGTTATAAGGCTTTTTATGCATAAGTCCTGCTTCAGCGGTATCTCTGTTTCTCATTATAGACAAATATATAATAAGTGCTTCACTGTTAAAACAGTGAAACACATAAAGAATGTTCAATAAGAGAAAATTTGGCTTTCTAAAATGGAATACTGCATTATTTATAGAGAAAGTTACTTTCTTCTCTCTTTAAATACCTGCTTGTTTAAATTCAAACTATGTAGATATCTATGTATGTATATCTATCTATATCTATCTATATATATATATATATATATATATATATATATATATATATATATATATATATATATATTATAGATATCTATATATCCATATATATATATATATATATATATATATATATATATATATATCTATGGGTCCATGTCAGTTGGACGAAAGCTCAGTTAACCGATGACCACATCAATGAGACGACATTGTCTACAGGATGAATCCCTAACAATGGTAAGTCAATGTATTACGGAACGGAATACATTCCTGTTTCCATAATACACTCAAAAAGTACATTAAAACATGTATCGCAGGGGGACAAGCCCCCATGCACCCCCCCATACCCACCCTACTTAAATATACCAACTCTGAGATCAAACTACAGTGAGGGAATGGGACTAACTCCCAGTCTGCACTACTCACCATTGTCGGGGATTCATTCTTTCACAAAGTCATCTCGTTGATGTGGTCATCAGTTAACTGGGCTTTCGTCCATCTGACATGGACCCATATATATATATATATATATATATATATATATATATATATATATATATATATATATATACACAGACACACACACACACATGCCAAACGCACACAAACACAGAGAGAGAGAGAGAGAGAGGGAGAGACAACGTCAGTGATGAAAATGTGAAAAATAAAAATGTACATTTATTTTGCTTAAATTTATTGCACTAGATCCAGTACATCTCATATATTATCCTCAAAAATTAAATAGCAAGCTCTGTAGAAGCTGATGGAGGTTATAGAAATAACCTAACAGAGTGAGCTAAAGATTCTTTACACATTTGTTATTTAAACAATATAGACTGATTGCAATTTCAGTGCTTAAAAACAAAATTATAACACACTTAATAGAGATGGGAAATTGGTACTAACAGCCTTTCTGTCTTCCATTCATAATTCTCATATGTTCTGATATATTTTGATTAGTTCTGACAAACCAAAATAATGGATAGACACAGAGACAACTAAATTATCTTACCTGGGGGAATGATACATATACGTAGAATCTCAAAATCTCTTGCATATTTTTCTTTCCATAGTATATAAGATCAAATTCTCATTAACAACAGTTAATAAAACATTCAGTTACAGTAAAATCAGTGTCCAATAATTATCATGTTAAACTGACAGCTAAATAGATTGCATTTGTTTGTGCCAAAACGACATTGCATAAAAATGACTATTCAGTGGCATTTTTAAGACAAAATTTTACACTGATAATTAGTAATTTATTCAGCTCCTCTGTATTGCATACATTGACTTTACTGGCTTCATAGAATTTTAGAGACAGCATGATGTGACATCTGCAACTGTTAATGAAGAAATAGATTCAGGGAAGGTAGACAGACAAGGAAGACTGATTATTAATTCATCAGAACTGACAAAGCAGATAACCATCTTGCATAGAGAACAGAATAGTACCTAGAGGACAGGTGCAAGTAGGAAAATAGTTTCACTGAACTTTTAATTTGCATTAAAACAATGAATTTTTTTATCTCTGCAGTGTATGAAGCTGGCAAAGCAGTGAAGACTGGGAATTCTCCAACTATTTCTGTATCTTCTCCTCCATATTATATTCCCAATGTTCCCATGGCACCAGTTCCAGTTCCGACACCAACACCACAGAAACATCATCCTCCAACTATTGTGGAAAACAATCCGACTGGAAATCAGAATGGTAATATGATTATGCTATTAATCTGAAGAAGTATTTGCCTTCCATGGGAGACATGTAGCAGATTCTAGATGGTTAGAAATAATAGTAGCATAGATGAATTGTAGAACATTTTAAATATATTACAGTAAAGAATGGTCTCTGCTTTTCATTTTTTTAGTTTGTTTGGATGTTTTCCCTCTGTTACTTATTGATGTATAACTCTATTACTGAAAAAATATTACCAAAGAGACAGAGGTCACACAGATCTGCTTTGTGGCAGGGTTCACTTCTAAGGTGAATTAAATTGTTTGCAAAGATGGTCAGTGTAATTTGACTTGTACAGAATGGAATGCAATGTGTTATAATTTAGGAAGCCAGAGAAGGCCATCAAGACCCCAAAGTCCTCTCTGGTAACTAAATAGTAATAATGGCATTGTGCTTATGCAGATTGACTGTCACTGAGAATATTATGTATTTTAATGGAAAACACTGCAGGTCATAAGGCCATCACAGAAAATAATCTCACAGACTAGATATCTTAAATTTCCCAGCAGAAGACATGGTACAAGTCATAAAACTGAGTTTATAATTTTATATGACATTAATGTTGAGAGTTGGTATTACATTATACCACAAGGATGTCTTTGTTATTCTACTGAAACATTTCTTCCACATTTAGATAATTTGAAAAATTGTAAAATAAATGTAGCTTTTAAGAACAATGATCTTATTATTTAAAAAATGATCATGCAAGATATGCTTGTAGACTAAATTATGAAAAAATGAAAGTTCTGAGAAATCTGTAATTGTATGGCATTACAGTACTGAAAAATCCACAAATATGGAACATGTATAGATAAAATGCTATATATCCATAATGTCTGTTACTACAGGAAAGGGAACAGGTTACCAAGTGAGCAGTTTTGGTTTGTTTTTGCAATGTTTTGAGAGGCATATTTTATTAGTTGAGAGTGTTGGTTTACATAGATTCATAGGTTCATAGGTAGGTACTAGGCTAATGGCCCTTGGATTTATATAAGCCTAGCCAAAAATGTATCCTGGCTTTCATCACCCAAGATGAAATCTTTAGTTGTTAGGAACCTGGGTGGGAATTCCCAGATATGCTCAAAATTAGTCCAAAATGACAAAAAATACACCAAACCCACAGACATTGCCAACATCCTAGCTGACAGGTTCAGTGCAAACCCCCCCCCCCACCAAAAGGGCAAATATCTATCCCAGCAGACTGCTGCCCCCCTGACATCTCAGATGCTCAGGTAAGAGCTGCCCTCTCCAAAGCAAAAAACACAGCATCAATGGTACCAGACAGTGTCCCGGGCTGCGTCCTTCATGAACTCCAAGAAGAGCTAAACCCAAACATAAAACTACTGTTCATTCTCAGCCTTACTACAGGATATGTACCCAAAGAGTGGCGTACAGCAACAGTTGTCCCTCTCCACAAAGGTGGTACCTCAACGGATCCTGGAAACTATCACCCCATAAGCCTGACTAGCTTGGTCTGCAAAGCTATGGAAAGGATCATCATGGACCTCATAAATAAAGATATTGGGGACCTACAGACACTGGATCCTACCCAGTTCGGCTTTGTTAAGGGCAGATCCTGCCTCTTAAACCTGGTTGATTTCTTTGAAACAGTCACCAAGGCCATTGACGAGGGGAAGGTGGTCCACACAGCCTACCTGGACCTCGCAAAAGCCTTCGATACAATAACCCACTCGGGCATTATAGATAAGCTCACCAGCTTAAATATAAACCCCTATGTCACTAGATGGGTTGCAAACTGACTCAAGGACAGAACCCACATGGTTAGAATTGCTGGAGCCATGTCAGACTCCAAACCAGTTACAAGTGGTATCCCACAAGGCTCAGTCCTGGGACCTCTCTTGTTCGGTATATATTTCTCGGAGGTACAGGCCAATACGGAAGGACTGTGGCTGACCAGGTTCGCAGATGACTGCAAACTGGGTGCCATAATCGACTCTCCAGCTGACACAAGCATCCTCCAAAAGGGCCTCATAGAAACAGACAACTGGTGCCAGAGCCATGGCCTCAAGCTAAACGCCAAAAAGTGTATAGTCATCCCCTTTGGCAAAAACAAAGTGCCCACAAATTACCACATAGGTGGTAATCCATTAGGTACAGAAGAAGTAATTAGGGACCTGGGGACCCAAGTTGATAGCAATCTCTCATTTGACAACCACGTGGCCAAAGTGGTTAGAAAAACATTTTATATAGCCCACCTAATCATGAAGGGATTCACATTTAGATCAGGGGAGGTCATCGTGCCTCTTTACTCATCCCTCATCAGGCCCATAATTGAGTACAATGCCCCTTTTGGGATATACCTTACCAGACACCTGCAGCAACTGGAAAGACCCCAAAAGTACCTCACCAAGAGGATCAAAGGGCTCAAACAGATGCCATATGCTGCCCGGTTAAAGAAACTCCAGCTCTACTCAGTGGCATACCGCCTGCGATCTGTGCCTGATGTATAAAGCCATGTCCAACCCAGAATTAATGGACATGCTGCACCTCAGAAAATCCAAATCCCATCGAGCTACGCGCTCGAGAGACTTGAACCTCAGCACTGAAATAAATAGGACATGCTGGAGGGACAGATTCATAACCAGAGGCTCCCTTCACTCTGGAATAAAATCCCAGTCCAGGTTAGGCAGAGTCCCTCATTGACTCTCTTTAAGAGAAATCTTGATGAGTGGATGGGAGATCGTAGGTTTACCCCGGGTATCACTTCTGTGTTACTGTTAGACAGAGGCACAGTATACTAACCTCGAAAAAGGTAATAGCAAAATTAATTTAAAATGGGTGGCGAAAGCCAAACACACTCTGGTTAGGCTTATAAATGCCCTAGGGCAGATAGCCTAGTATGAACCTATGAAACTATAAGAAAATTATTTTGTTGTGCCCCTGTCTGGCAGAGCCACAGAGGTGATCCCCGGGGTGAATTTCCTATTTCCCATCCAATCATCAAGATTTTTCTTGAATAGTGCTATGTTATGCCAAACCTGGCAAAGTTGATGATGAAGATTAGTTGCATTCATCTTTGGAGGTGCCTTTTTTATCTTGCAAGTAGTTTTTGTATTTTAGGGCATTTCTACATCATCACTTGTTGAATTTATGTATTAGGTTTAGTGGGGCTTCATGTATTTGTATATGTTTGAGGAATATAGCACCATGGCCAAGATTTTCTGTCAAGGTTCACAACATATTTTGCAGGCATATGTTTGCCAGATTATTCAGATGGATTGATTTTTTTTATCTTTATTTTTTTCTTTTTAATGTTATTTTTGCAACCTATTTGTGCAAAATGTTGTGCATAGGTGGTTATAGTGCTATGTTTGCTTTTTTATGGTTGGCTGTTTTGCATTAGCTGTGTAATAAACTGTTTCAGTCAGGTTGTTGGTACTTTTGACTTCTAGCATGTCAGGAAGATTTAGTTTTCTGGATATAGGCTACTTGTCATTAGGGTTAAATGTTGTTGTGATATTTATTTATTTATTTATTAAGGGGTAGATTTCTGTTATGGAATTCTTAGGACTGTGTTGAGTTGTGTAGTATGTGTGAGTTATATATTTATTAGTGCACACATACATTTTTATCTTGGAGAAGTTTGTCCAGTGCTGAAGTGTTAGTACAGCAGAGGTATTGTTGCTATTTATGCTTGCTAATGCATTGCTATGTGGCTCTGAAACTGTTTATGTTTTGATCAATTTGATATGGTTGATGTAGGCTGGAGTTTCATTAGGAAGCTGTGAATAGTATGTATCTGGGACACACTTGCATGTATACTACCTTTTGTTTTGTCTTTGAATTGGCAGTTAGGAAAGTGAGTATGTTTTTATGTATGCTGTATATAGTTTCAGAAATATTAATATTTCAGTAGAAAGCTTTTGTACGTGTTTGCTGATTAACAGGCCATTCAAAATGTATGACAGTTGCATAGAATAGCATTCCATTAGATCATTCTTATTTTGTATTAGGATGCACAGTTCATGCATCTTTTTTAGAATATATTTCATTTATTCAAAGCTCCCCTAATGTCAATGAAACTTTCACTGATTTCCAACTCACCAAAAATAACTGAAGCTTAACTTGCAGTCCTAAATTCCCTACCTCCAGCTATACAGACCTCCTTACTTACATAACCCTCCAATAACCTGATCCTACTAAACTATATAGCCCTCCTAGAACCTAGAATTACCATGTTGCTCCCCAAACTCCAAGATTGCGCCCTAACCCTATTACCCCCTCCCTAAATCAAAACTCCCTCATTGGTTCATAACTCTAAGATTCCCCTACCCCTCCATAAATGTAAACTCCCCAATCACACACTAACACTAACACTCCCTCCCACTCTCTAAGTCTAAACTCCAATATTGCTTCCTAACCTTAACTCTCCCATCCTGATCCCCAACCCTAATCCTCCCTAGTCCCTAAGCCAAAAATCCCCTGCTCCCTAACCCTAACTATAAATCCCCAGTTATCAGTATAACTGAATAACAAATAACCATTCACTTAGACTGTTTACTGATAAAAGGAACACCATGTTAAACAGACTGTTTAACCACTAAGGAAGCAGCATTCAAACTAAAATAGTTCACCAAATGGTGCAAATTTCAACTTTAATAAAACCATGTTCAATGAAATGTCCTTGAGCCATGAGTTGTTTGTTACACAGATTCATAAACCTACCATGACATATGTCACAGTAGGTTTCTTGTATTCAAGAAGCATGCCTACATGATGCTGCATGGTCCTACAACCCAAAGACATGGAGTACTGGGGGAGGGATATATACAAATTAGCCATGTGTCCTCTGCTAGAACCAGTCCCATGAAGCCATCTACACAACTGAGCTATTCAAGAAAGTGCTCGGCTGTGTAGATCAGCATGGCCATACCCACCACTTTACTGTAGGGAACACAACCAAGAAACCTTGTTCAACAGCAAATGCAAATGGGATGGAGGAAATACTAAACACCAGGGCTTACTGTAAGAGTGTTTTTATGGCACCAGCAATAAAATGGGGATCAAGGTGGAGGTATCACCAGGCACAAGGGAAAATAATTTGGGAAGAGTTTCACACTGGCACCACCATTACTGCAGAACTTGGAGTGGAGGGATACACATTCTGCAGTGCTGCATTGCTATCATTACTATGGGGTAGTGGGATACACTGGACACCAGGGAAGATTGCCATAAGGCACAAAACAGCAGGACTGGGATTGGGGAATACTGGATAGGTTCAAGTGTCATAATGGCACCAACCATAGTACAGAGATTGGGAGTAGCAGTGGGACCATTACACCATCAGGAAATATATAATTTCTGTGATGGCACCAGGTTGCTATGGAAATGGGGTGATGGGAACCAGTATACACTAAGTACAGCACCAATGTTACTATTCAGACAGGGGTGGGGGGATACAGTAGCTATCTGGGAACATTCCTTAAAGTACACTAAGGCACATACATTACTGCAGGGATTGGGTGGGCAAACCAACAGACACCAGGGCATACATTTAAGTGCCATAATGGCACCGACATTAGTATTGGGATTTGGGGTGGAAAAGATCACTACAGTACCAAGGCTGACTTTTTAAAGTGCTGTAATGGCACCAACATAATAACAGGGATCAGATGATGGGGGATACATTAGACTACCAGGGCTGACTCTTGTTAAGTGCCATAGCAGCACTGAAGTATTACAGGGGAAGGCCCACAGGAGGGATTGGATGGGTACAGGGAATGTAGTGTTTGTATGTGTGTGTATATAATATTGTATATGAGACAGTGACTGGAGTGGGAATTCCACTTGCTCCATGAGCAGCAGGGCACTATAGCAGCATGCAGTTCACCCATGATCTGCATGCATCAATAATAACTGCAATTCAGGAAACATGCAAATTAGCCAATAATGAAGTCCAACCTCATCATGGCTAACATGCTCCTGAACTACATTTGGGCATGCTGCATTGGAAAAGCCTTTCTACGGCAAGCCATACAGCTCATGATGGGGCATTTAATGAATATCTGGGTATGTGTTGATATAGGTTCATAGGTGTTTACTAGGTTAACAACCACAAGGGCCTTTTTAAGCCTAGCCATGCATCCCAAATCTCTAACAAGTTCTTGTACCCTTGATAAGTGTAAGCAGAGGCTTGGGAGATGAAACATTTACAAGCAAATGCCTGGGAGTTGAACTATTTACAGGTTGTCTGTGTCCATTAGATACATAGTTGCCAAGCCAGGGATATATTTCCTGTTCAGGTTACATTTGAATTGGGTTAGGGAGCAATTCTGCTTCACATGGATGAGGAACCTGTTCCAGAGAAGGGATAGTCTCTGGGATACGTACCTGTCTCTTCAGCAGGTCCTATTTGTATCACAGGCAAGAGTTAAGTCTTACAATGGGTAATTCTAGTGTACTTGTTTTATGGGTATGCAGGAGGACCATCAGATTGGGGTCTGACAATGCCCTGTGCGCCAGGCATTGATCTCCCCTCAACAGCCTGTAAGAGACAAAATACAGGAATAAGGCCCTGAGGCAGTCTGCAGAGGGCATTTTACTTATACCCTAAATTGTTTTAGTGATGAGCCTTTGTGGACATTCCAATTGTGAGATATGCCTGGTTAGGTACATACCAAAGGGGAGATTGTACTCAATGATAGGTCTGATGAATGCCGAATACTGTGAAACAATGACTACCTTGGACCTAGATGCCATACTTTCTTTATAAGTTGCGCAACATAGAATGATTTCCTCTCCACTGTAGACACATGATAGTCAAAGGCTAGATTACTGTCTATGTGTGTCCCTAAGTCCCGGACTACTGGGCCATCTCTAAGGTGTATTTTGTCAATTTGATAGTTACCAGTAGTGGATAACTTCCCAAAGGATACTATTACGCATTTCATGGCATTTAGTTTTAGTCCATGGCTCTGACACCAGTTGTTTGTCTGTCAGCCCTTCCTGGGATTCAATGACAACTCCTAATTTGCAATCATCTGGAAATTCAGTCAGCCAGAGACCATTGACATTGGCCTTGACATCAGAGAAGTAACTGCCAAAAAGGAGTGGTCCAGGGACTGATCCCTGAGGGACTCCACTTGTGACTGGCCTCTTTGTAGAAGTGGACTCCACAATTGTAACTTCCTGGGTCCTATCTGTGAGGTTATTGGCTAGCCATTGGGTGACATATGGGTTTGTACCTAACCCAAGTTGGGTATTGTGTCAAATGCCTTGGCCAGGTCAAGGTAGATTTGTTGCTCTGTCTCTGTATTCTCTTGTTCTACATTTTCTTCTCATTGCTGGCTTATTTTCCCCTTTAGTTTCCTACCATTCTTTAGCTATATGTGTAGCCTTTTTATCTTTTTTCCTTGATGTAATGTCTGTTTCTTGACTGTCTGTTTTGCTGCTTTATTTCAGTTTATCTGTATTCCATTTTTTCCTTTTATGTTTAATAGCTTATGGATATTTTCATGTTCCTAAGTCTTAATACATTTTTAAAATTGTCAGTGCTTTTTTTTCTTTCAAGATTTTATCATATCAGTTATTTTCGTCTTCTTTGTCATATTATAATATTCATGCATCTGACTTTAGTTCATTCCCTTGTTTTTTATTTCATTTTTCATTCCAACAGATGTTTTGCTATAATTTTTCCTGTAAGGAAAATATGATTTCATATTTTTTTCTGAATATGTTTGTCTCATTAGTATTTCAGAGAAGTAGCTGCTCACAATTGTTACTTTCTTATAGATGCAATAGCATTTTGCTGGTAGTGATTTATCTGTGGCATAGATTTATTGCCAATAGGATCTTTTAGTGTATGGTATAATTGTTTTCTAGATATTATAATATATTCCACTAATAGCATTATCAGGTTTATATAGTACTTTTCCAACACTTATAAGAAAAGTATTTATTTATTTTAGATTAATTATAGTTACTATTCTGTGAACCAATTCATGGTTTGTAATACATTTTGGATAAAGATAATAACACAATTTTATTTTTTATTATAAATTTTAAGTTGCTTTTAATTATTGTGATTTTTCTCTGTGTACTTTTACTTTTTAATAGTGGATATTAATACATATTCTGATCTTAACGTACCATTGCACATTTGCTCTTTCAAATGAGAAATGTAATTGCCGTTGCCCTTAGCATTGTTAATCAGAAAGGTATTTTCATGTTTATTTAGTTTTGAATCATGTGAGAATAACTGGGAAGTATTTTTTATGGATTCTTAATTAATATGTTTACCATTGTAGCTTAATATTTTTTTCTAATGAGGATTAAATACTGAATATGAATATTTGTTTTGCTAATGGGATGAAAGCACTTATTGTATGGTGTTAAAGTAATTTATGCAGAGCCTTTTCAACAGTTGTTCTCTTACTGTTAGATGGAAGACAATTTTGTCAGGTTCCCATGCTGCAATCCCTTCTAAATGTATCATTTGTTCCCAAAAGATAATCTCTCTACCCCTTTCCAGCCAGTTTCTACTGTTTGTGTGCTCTAATAGATGTAGGTCACCTGCGAGTGAAAGGCGGATAGTTACTAATAACCACACCCAATCAAAGTAATCCTTAGAAGTTAGTATTTGTTCAGTAACCTGAATAGGGTAGAAACTAACTGTAGTATTGTTTATCTGAACTGCCTTCTGTCTCCACATGCCCACTCTCCCCAGATCTCATGTAACAGGAAAAAGATCAAGTATAATCTCCTTCCACATTGGGAAATATTACAAAATATGTAACAAGTAGATCAGTCTCAGCTGGGTAGCCTCAAAATAACATTTTAATCTTGGAAGGACTAACCATCCTAAGCAGGTATGGAGCTTTAGATTTCTCCAACTAACTCTTGGGGGCTTACTTTCCCATATCATTTTTTGAGTTCCTTGTCAATTTCACTCCAGATACAGTCATTAGGAGTATATAGAAAAAGACTGGCCTACATATAAATATAAGTGAGACCAGAAGAATTTTACTTAGTTGAATCTTACTATCCAGGTCAAGAGTCGTCAATTGAAATTCCTTACTATTTTTGATAATGTTCTTCTTAGACTCTTCACAATTAAATCTTGCATCTTCCTCCATATTGTTCATCAACCTTACCCCAAGATACTTCATCTTATTATGTCCTCACAAACATGTATTCTTGGACCATTTTAAAGGAAGGATTATAGATAATTGCAATTACATGTGTTTTACCTTCATTTATTTTATATCCTTTTAGTTTTTGAAAGTCTCAAAACCATTCAGTTGAGAGACTTCCTTTTCTGGGTCTGCAACAAATAAAATTATGTTTTCGGCAAGCAACAATCTTTTGTTTATGACCTCTCCCATCATATCCTTGGATCGGTGATTCCCTAATTTTATGTGCTAATCACTCAAGATGTAGGGCAAATAGAAAGGAGGACAAGGGACAACTCCGATGTGTACCACTTGCCAAGGTACATACCTTAGACAGGATTACTTTTGTAATTGGCTGATAACATTTTTCACTTACCTGATCAAGGGTTTTAACAAACCATATATTCCCATTACAAGCCATAGACATCACCGAGATACTCTGTCAAATACCTTTTGGAATCAAGTGATATTAGCAACAATGGCTTGCCAAAATCCTCTGTATCCTTGTGCAACAGGATTACCTTAAAGTTGTTGTCAAATGTTTAGTGTGGCCACCAATAAAACTTCACTGATCATTGTTCACAAGGTTCAGAAGCACCTTGGACAATCTCATAGCCAGCAGTCACACAAGTCATGATTAAAGACTGAATGAGTATATATGTTGAGGGGTCTAATGGATCCTTTCCCTCTTTAGATATCATTGAGATGACAGCATTCTTCCAGGAAGCTGGTGTCTGCCCTATCCTCTAAATATCATTAAACATCATTAACCAATGTCTCAGTACTATTTTGTCCCCCAATTTCCAGATCTCCAGGAGAGGCCATCTTCACTAGGAGCTTTACTTATGATGGGGTAGGTATGGGTACTTCTAATTCCTCTTTAATGAAGGTAGGGAGCTTGACTTCCCATAACAAGCTATACATTTTTCTTCTAGGTCACCTGGGTTCATTTCTTCCATATAGAGAGATTAAAAAAAACTGCTGAATTTTTTTTTAAATTTCTACTGGAAACTTTGTAATCCCTCCTGTCTTACGGTCCCTCAGTTTTCCTATGAGTTGCTCAAGTCCTTGTCTACTAACCATCTTAGCAAGAGATTTTTGTGCTCTGGGATGGATTATTGTCAAAAACATTAAGCTGAGTGGCCCTTACTGCTGCTCTCTCCACTGGTCAATAGAACTCAATGCTGTGTTAGTTGCCTCTTGAGACTTCTCATTTCTTTCTCATTCCCCTGTGTATTATTCTTGCTGTCTTCATTTCAAGACATCCAGCGTCTCTATATATGACTTTTTGTTTTCTACCAGATTCCCCTTTCCTTACACTGAATCTGAACTTTATTAGTCTTCAAATCATGTCAGATCAATACCTGACATTTGAATGTTCCCTCCAGATCCAACAGTAAAGCATTCAGAGATGAAGAATGTCACCTAGCGAAATTATCCCTCTTTAGGAAATAAGAGGGAAAGGTTCAGTGCTTATCTAAACTACCAAACTCCATTATTAATACTGGGGAATGGTCAGAGAGAAAGTGTCAGCCCTTGCAAACATATGTTCATGCTGTTTGGTCATGTAGAACTTGTCAAGCCTGGCATAGCTACTATCTGTTGGAATAAAAAATAAATAAATAAATTATATTCATTAGCATTGCTTTCCAAAGGATCTACCATATCAAACGATTTACAATATGACTTAAGAAATAATCTTTTCCTAGTAAGTTTCTAACTTTTGGGGTCCCCAGTCACATCTTTAGTATTACATACAAGATTCCAGTTGCCTCCCAAAATAAGAATTCCTAGATGAAAGCTTACTAATTTGAGAAGGTAAACTGAACCTAGGGTAATCTAGTTAACCACCCAGTCATCTATAAACAGCACATAACTTGTACCCTTATCTTGCAAAGTTTCATGCATGATCAAAGGAACCTGCACAGCAATCCAAATCAAAGGTCCCCTACTTCTTGAATTAAGCAAGGCTGCTAAGAAACCTAGGTATTTACTTCATCATATACAGTCTTTATACTCTATATGGAAGAAGTGGGCTTCCTGTAGCAAGGCAATATCAACACAGAATAGTCTCAAAAATATGAGCACCCTCTCTCATTTTGACTTGGGTTGTCCAATATTTTAGTATTTAAAGATTCTCTTTGTAAAACAAATTATTCTGACTATATAATCGTGATTATTCAGTTGTTCCAAAACAGCTGTCTTATTTTTTTCAAAATAGATCATTATTAAGTTTGTGTTTTGGAGATGAAAAGAGTGTCAGGATAGAGTGATGTTTATGAAGCTGGAAATTGATGGTGTGATAATGACTGTTGTTAGTGCATACACTCCACAAGTTGGGTGTGCGATGGATGAGAAAGAAGAATTTTGGAGTGAGCTGGATGAAGTGGTGATGAGTGTACCCAAGGGTGAGAGAGTGGTGATTGGAGTGGATTTCAATGGGCATGTTGGTGAAGGGAACAAAGGGGATGAGAAAGTAATGGGTAGATATGGTGTTAAGGAGAGGAATGCAGAAGGGCAGATGGTAGTGGATTTTTCGAAAAGGATGGTCATGGCTGTGGTAAATATGTATTTTAAGAAGAGGGAGGAGCACAGGGTGATGTACAAGAGTGGAGGAAGATGCACACAGGTGAATTATATCCTATCTAGGAGGGCCAGCCTGAGGGAGATTGGAAACTGTAAAGTGGTGGCAGGGGAAAGTGTAGTTAGGCAGCATAGAATAGTGGTCTGTAGGATGACGGTGATCAAGAAGAGGAGGAGGAGTGTGAGGGCAGCACCAAGGATTAAATGGTAGAAGTTGAAAAAGGGTGATTGTGAAGTGGAGTTCAGGAAATAGTTAAGACAGGCACTAAGTGGCAGTGAAGAGTTACCAAATAGCTGGTAAAGGAGACTGCTAGAAAAGTGCTTGGTGTGACATCTAGACAGAGGAAGCAGGACAAGGAGACCTGGTGGTGGAATGAGGAAGTACAGGAGAGTATACAGAGAAAGAGGTTGGCAAAAAAGAAGTGGGATTGTCAGAGAGATGAAGAAAGTAGACAGAAGTATAAGGAGCTGAGGTGTATGCTGAAGAGAAAGGTGGCAAAGGCTAAGGATAAGGTGTATGGGGAGTTGTATGAAGGGGTAGACACTAAGGAGGGAGAAAAGGACCTCTACTGATTGGCTAGACAGAGGGACTGAGCTGGGAAAGGCATGCAGAAGTTAAGGGTGATAAAGGATAATGAGAGAAATGTAATTACAAGTGAATAGAGTGTGTTGAGCAGATGGAAAGAGTACCTTGAGGAGCTGTTGAATGAAGAAAATGAGAGAAAGAAAGAAGGTTGGATGATGTAGGGATAGTGAATCAAGAAGTGCATTGGATTAGCAAGGAGGAAGTAAGGACAGCTATGAAGAGGATGAAGAATGGAAAGGCTGGTGGTCCAGATGACATACATGTGGAAGCATAGAGATATTTAGGAGAGATGGCAGTGGAGTTTTTAACCAGATTGCTTAACGAAATCTTGGAAAATGAGAGGATGTCTGAGGAGTGGAAAAGACGTGTTTTGGTACCGATTTCTAAGAATAAGGGTGATGTGCAGAGCTGCAGTAACTACAGAGGGATAAAATTAATCAGTCACAGCATGAAGTTATCAGAAAGAGTAATGGAAGCTAGGTTAAGAAGGGAGGTGATGATTAGTGAGCAGCAGTATGGTTTCATGCTGGTAAAGAGCACTATAGATGCGAGGTTTACTCTGAGAGTGTTGATGGAGAAGTATAGAGAAGGTAGGTCAGAATAAGTGAAGGAGTTGCATTGTGTCTTTGTGGACTTGGAGAAAGCATATGACAGGGTGCCTAGAGAGGAGTTGTGGTATTGTATAAGGAAGTCGGAAGGGTTAGACAAGTATTTAAGAGTGGTACAGGATATGTATGAGGGTAGTGTGACAGTGGTGAGGTCTGTAGTAGAAGTGACAGCTGCATTTAAGGTGAAGGTAGGATTATATCAAGGAGCAGCCCTGAGCCCTTTCTTATTTGTAATGGTGATGGACAGGTTGACAGATGAGATCAGACTGGAGACCCCATGGACACTGATGTTTGTGGATGACATTGTGATCTGTAGTGAGAGCAGGGAATGGGGAGGATGCAGGGAGTAGAGGTGGTGAAAGTGAATGAGTTTAATTACTTGGGATCAACAGTTCAGAGTAATGGTGAGTGTGGAAGAGAGGTGAAGAAGAGATTACAGGCAGGGTGGAATGGGTGGAAAAGAGTGTCAGGACTGATTTGTGACAGACGGGTAACAGTAAGAGTGAAAGGGAAGGTATACAAGAGGGTAGTGAGACCAGCTATGTTATACGGATTGGAGATGGTGGCATTGACAAAAAGGCAGGAGTCAGAGCTGGAGCTGGCAGAGTTAAAGATGTTAAGATTTGCACTGAGTGCGATGAGGATGGACAGGATTAGGAATCAGTATATTAGGGGGTCAGCTCAGGTTGGAAGGTTTGGAGATAAAGCCAGAGAGGCGAGATTGCATTGGCTTGGACATGTGCCATGGAGGGATGCTGGGTATATTGGGAAAAGGATGAAGCTGCCAGGTAAGAGGAAAAGAGGAAGGCCTAAGATAAGGTTTATGGATATGGTGAGACAGGACATGCAGGTGGTTGGTGTGACAAAGCAAGATGCAGAGGACAGGAAGAAATGGAAACAGATGATCCAGTGTGGTGACCCCTAATGGGAACAGCTGAAAGAAGAAGAAGAAGATCATTATTAAGAAATTTCATGTGATATTTAGTTACAGGATTCAGACATGTATTATTATTATTATAATATCGCTCACTTTCCTGCAGTCTCATAGGTTCATAAGTAAGTACTAGGCTATCTGCCCGAGGTCATCTATAAGCCTAGCCAGAATGTGTTGGCTTTCGCTGCCCCCTTAGATTAGTTCCCTGTGCCTCTGTCCAGCAGAGCCATTAGTTCCCTGTGCCTCTGTCCAGCAGAGCCACTGCAGTGATCTCCGGGGTAAATTTTCTGTTTCCCATCCACTCGTCAAGGTTTCTCTTGAAGAGTGTTAGTGAGAGGCTCTGCCTAATGTAGATTGGAATCCTGTTCCAAAGCACGGGGAGTCTCTGGGACAGGAATTTTTCCCTCCAGCACATCTGATTTTTCATTGTGGTGAGGTTTAGATCCCTAGAGCATGTGGCTCTCGGGATTTGTTTTTTTTTTTTTTGGTGGAGCATGTCCATTAATTCTGGGTTGGACATGGCCTTGTATGTCAGGCAGAGATCACCTCTGAGTAAGAGGTATGCAACTGAGTACAGCTGGAGTTTCTTCAGTCGGGCTGCATAGGGCAATTGTTTGAGGCCAGTAATCCTCTTGGTGAGGTACTTCTGTGGTCTTTCCAGCTGTTGCAAGTGTCTTGTAAGGTGCATCCCAAATGGGGCAGTGTACTCTATGATGGGTCAGATGAGTGATGAGTAGAGGGGCACAATAACCTTTTTTGTTCTAGATGTGAACCCTTTTGTGATTAGGTGGGCCACATAGAAGGATTTTCTAACCACCTTGGCAATATGATTATCAAAGGAGAGATTACTATCTACTTGGGTCCCCAAATCACTTATTACATTTTCTGTATTTAGGAGACTACCATGTATGTGGCAGTTAATGGGTATTTTTGTTTTTTCCAAAGGGGATGACTATGCACTTTTTGGCATTTAGCTTGAGACCATGATTTTGACACCAGGTATCCATCTCAGTGAGACCCTTCTGGAGGGTGTCTGTCAGCCAGGGAGTCAATTATGGCACCCAGTATGTAGTCGTCCATGAACCTGGTCAGCCATAGACCTCCTGTGCTTGCCTGTACCTCTGAGAAGTATATACCGAACAGGAGGGGTCCTAGGACTGAGCCCTGAGGGACGCCACTTGTAACCAGTTTAGAGTCAGACCTAGAGCCTGCAACTCTCACCGTGTGAGTTCTATCTGTGAGCCAATTGGCAACCCATCTCGTGATGTAGGGGTTTATATTCAGGCTGGTGAGCTTGTTTATAATACCAGAATGGGGAATGGTGTCGAAAGTCTTTGCAAGGTCTAGGTAGGCTGTGCAGACCTCCTTTCCCTCATCTAAAGCCTTGGTAACTGTCTCAAGGAAGTCCACCAGGTTTAGGAGGCATGATCTGCCCTTAATAAAGCCAAACTGGATAGGGTCCAATGTTTGGAGGTCCCCAATGTCTCTGTTAATGAGTTCCATGATAATGCACTCCATAGCCTTGCAGACCAGGCTAGTCAGGCTTATAGGGCTAGTTCCTGGGGTCCATTGTGGCTCCACCTTTGTGGAGTGGGATAACTGTTGTGTGCCACTCCATGGGTATGTAGCCTGTAAAGAGGCTGAGTTTGAACAGTGTGTTTAGGTAAGGAGTTAGTTCATTTTGGAGCTCATGTAAGACAGAGCCTGGGACAACGTCCGTTCCCATTGAAGTTGTGATTTTGGCTTTGGATAGGGCTGTTTTAACCTGTGTGTCAGTGATTGCCAGGGCTCTACATTCTTCTGGTATGGGTATGGGCCATTTAGGGGGTGAGAAAGGGGTAACGTTTGCACTAAACCTGTCTGCCAGAATGTTGGCAATATCAGTCGGTTCAGTGTATTTTGCGCCATTCTGCATTAACTCAGAACAGATCTGAAAGTTCCCACTTAGGTTCTTGACATAGTTAAAGAATGCTTTGTGGGTATCTTTGGAGTCCTTGGCAATTTTTCTTTCGAAGCTAGCCTTGGATGATTTTATGAGGGATCACAGTTTCTTGCTGATACTGATCAGGGATGTCTTCCCTTCTTGGGATTTTACTCTTTTCTGTACTAGTTTCCTCCTTCTATTATATAGCTTGTTTATGGCAGGGGTCCACCAGACTGGTTTCCTTTTCTTGAAGGAGTGAGTCTTGGTTTTGCTTCGGATAGTATGATCCATGCATTCTTGCAGGTGCTCATAGTGTCCCTTTGTATGGGATTCAGCAGCTTGGACAGCATTGTCCTTTAGCATGGGGGTTGTGAACCTTTCCACCTCGGTCTTAAGTAACATGAAGTTTGCTTTTGAAAAGTTTTTCACGGTGGTTTCCTTGAATGGGGGTGGGTTGGAATGTGGATATCTATGGTCTGATCTAATCAGCGAGGGGTTGACCTCCGGTGTGGAACACCGGTCGCCCATGTTGGTGATGACCAGGTCCAATATGTAGTCACCTCTGGTGGGGGTGTTGACCAGTTGATCCAGGGCATTTGATTTTATAAATTCTAGTAAACCTTGGACAAGGGAGTTAGTACTTGAGTAGTTCTCCCAGTTAATGTTTGGGTAATTGAAATCACCCAATATTAGGGCATTTGGTAGTACCTTCATATCTTCCAGAAACACACAATGGGGGTCCTGTGTCATGGTGGGTGATCTGTAGCAAGCTACAACTTGAATTGCAGTTTTGCCCATTATTAGGTGTACATGGATGATCTCTGAGGCATTGTGCTGCGCCACTAACCTGGAGGTGTGGGTATCCTTGATGAATATAGACACACCCCAGCCTTTTGTGTTTCGGTCCGGGTACTGTGGCCGAAAAGTATGGTATGAGTTATAGCTTGGGTAGTGCTGGACTGCTCTCTGGAGCCTTAAACCAGGTTTTGTCACCAATATGAAATCTCTTGCAGGAAAATGACAGCGTGTATTGTTTAAACTAATAAATCAGTTACTATTAATTTTGTCAAACATAAACAAATATATTTATAAGCAGAATATTAATTTTAAGGAAAATAATTATCATAGATGAAGAAATATTTTGCAGTAACAGTACCTTAGTAAAAACTGTAAAATAACTAAATAACTGACTAAACTTTCCCTTTTAGTACATAACTTAAAGGGGTGGGACTCCATAATATCAAACAAAACAAGATGAGCAACTAAAATAGACCAATATTTCTTCACAATGTTAACAAGCGGGTCAACAGGTACATTGCACTGAGTAACAGCACAAATCTGTCTTTTTGAAACTATATTCATTATTTTGTGTTTTAACAATGCTTTTCCTACAGCCTAAAGCTTGTAACTGGGTCAATATTGTGATCATGAAAAAGTATTAAAACTGAGCAGAAGAACTGTGACCAAGATTTTCTAGATACTTTTAGATTAATTTGAGCTCAGCGCTAAATCTGTCTCTTTCAGATTATAGAAATGGCTTGAATACTGTGAATATGTTTTTGTAAAACTTATTTCCTTTCTTAAGCTGGTTGGGTTATTACAGAGGTTCCAGTAGCTGGTGGATGATACTCATTAGACATTTATAACAGTGATTAGCCAGACTAATACAATGCTTCTTACAGTGGTCTTAAAGCGCTCAGGTCTTAAGGCCATCAGAGAAAGCCGACTCCTCAAAAACAGAACATAAACCTTTTCTCCTGCCCAGGTATAGCAATTTCTTTTAACATTTTTTAAATTTATTGATTGCCTGATCCATATGGGAATATTATTCTGTAGTTTACTCAACTGAACTTTAATAAATTTACTCCTGACACTAAACCTACCCATCCAGAGTTATAAAGTCATATTTTTGTGCTTAAATGTCTTAGAACAACTATAGATCTCTATATTATACATTATTTTAAGACAGGATTATAAAAGATTTTATATGCTAGAATTATTTTCCACATTTGTACCTATAAGAAAATGAAAACAATTTTAGATTTTTACATCTTGGACCATAATCCAAGTTTGATATAGACAATATCCTTTTAGTAAATTTTCTCTCTGCAGTTTCCAGCATTCCTAGTTGAGTCAAATTATATGTACAAAATGCACTATTATACTCTACAATTAGGATAATATAAGTTTAATACACCATGTTTATTTATTTTTTATTTATTTTATTTTTTTATTTTACATTTGTTGACCGGGCTAGTCTAGCTGGATATATGTCCATTTTCAGTAGAGGCCCGGGGAGAAAAGCTCCACACAAAACATAAAAGAACAGACTTGTTAATAAAAACTTACAATAAAATAGAAATAAACATCAACTTGTTAATAAAATTAAACAGGTTTTATCCCTGGTAGTAAGATTTATTAACAAATAACCCATAAAGCTAAATGCTTTAGAACATATTGCAATAGCTTGTTTACTAAAGGATAAATTTGATATTATAATAACTCCCAGGTCCTTATACTCTGTTACCTCATCTAATACGGCACCATTTAAGAATATAGAAGAATGAGAGAAAATGTACATGATCTTACATGTGCCCATACCACAATTAAGTCTCGTCTGTAGAGCCTATTTATCTAGTGATTTTAAGTGCATGTTAGGATATGCAACATCCAAGTTATTTTTAATAATAAGATCAATTTTACAGTTGTATGTGTATTTACTCAATCAAAATTGGTGGTAACTAGGAATACTGGATAAAAAAAACTGATTAAATAACATTGGTCCCAGAACAGAACCCCGAAGAACTCTGGAGGTAACAGGTAAGTAATCAAAAAATGCACCGCATATTTTGACACATTTTTGTCTTCCAATAAGTCAATTCACAATCCAATTAGTGATATAGCCATTAATGTTATATTTAGTAAGATGATTATGAATTGATTTAAATGAGAGGGTGTGAAATGCTTTGATTAGATCTAGGAAAATTACCCCTGGAAACAGTCCCATATCCAGAGCCAAAGTTAAATGATAATAAAAACTCAACAGGTTACTCAAAGTAGATCCTTCATTTGTAAAATCAGTAGCTGGTAGATCAAAACTAAGGGCATCCATTCACATCAAAGACATCTTAGAAAGCTTTTACTAATTAATGATGTCAAACCTATTGGTTAGCAGTTACTAATTTGATCTTTTCTACCTTTATTATGTACTTAGAAATCCATAATAATTCCAAGTATCTAATAGAAATTTGTTAAACATTCGGCATAAGATTGGTATTAAAAGATCTTTAGCTCTTAACAAGAAGTGTCAGAAATGTTATATCAGGCCCATAGATGAAGACACCTTTATTTTGGCAATAGCACTTCTGACCATAGATTCAGAAATGCAAGTACAGAGACTAGATATAGTATTGGTGATATCCATAAAAGTAGAAGTGATAGACTGATTATTAGATACAGGAAAATATGTATTAAATTCAGGTGCAATGACATACATATAATTAGTAATGGCATTATCTAATGAAATAGAAAGAGTAGACCTAAAATGGTTGAATAAATTAATACATTTGCAAAAAGCTTTCTTATCTGAAGAGTTATAAATTAACTTGTTTTAATAGCTTGTTTTGGAAGATTTAATTTCCAGCTTCATTTTTTTTTGAAAATATTGTTAAATTTTCTCTTATGAATATTAGTAGAAAACTTTCTAAAAATGGAATAGTGACATCTTTTCCTTCTCTATAACCTCTTGATTGTCACATTCCACCAAAATAAAGAAGCTGGGTATGCGTATTTGAATACAATATTTCATAAGCACACATATTCCACCACTGAGTCAATGTGGAATATCCACAACATATTTACTTTTCATTTAATAACTGGTAACAACTGATCTTGGAGATCATAGAATATAAAACATGTTCATAGGTTCATAGGTTCATACTAGGCTATCTGCCCGAGGGCATTTACAAGCCTAGCCCATCGTTTTGTGGCTTACACCACCCCTTTAGTATGGGGAACTATACCCATTATTTTGCTGTGCCTCTGTCGAGCAGTGACGCTGAGGTAATCCCTGGGGTATATCTGCGATCTCCCATCCATTGGTCAAGATTTCTCTTGAACAAGGCCAGCGAGGTGCTCTGCCTCACATATACCGGGATTTTGTTCCACAGCATAGGGAGTCTTTGGGTGATGAATCTATCCCTCCAGCACGTCCTATTAATAGCCGTGTCGAGGTTTAAGTCTCCCGCCCTTGTGGCTCTGATGGATCTAGATTATTTGAGGTGAAGCATATTCATCAAATCTGGGTTTGACATGGCCTTGTATGTTAGGCAAAGGTCACCTCTGAGCAAGCGGTGGCGACTGAATAGAGCTGGAGTTCTTTCAGTCGGGCAGCATAGGACAGATTTTTGAGACCCTTTATCCTTTTGGTGAGGAACTTTTGTGGCCTCTCCAGCTGCTGCAAGTGTCGGGTCAGATACATTCCGAATGGGGCATTGTACTCAATCATTGGTCTGATGAGTGATGAGTAAAGGGAGACTATGACCTCCCTTGATCTAGATGAGAATCCCTTCATGATGAGGTGGGCAATGTAGAAGGTCTTCCTAACTACTTTAGCTACATGGGTGTCGAATGACAGACTACTATCAACCTGGGTCCCCAGGTCCCTGATAACTTCTTCTGTGCTCAGTGGATTGCCACCTATTTGGTAGCTAGGGGTAACCTTGTTTTTCCCGAAGGGTATGACTATGCATTTTTTGGCATTTAACTTTAGGCCGTGGCTCTGGCACCAGTTATCCGTTTCTGTGAGATCCTTCTGAAGGATATCTGTGCCAGATGTGTTTTCTACTATGGCGCCCAGTTTGCAGTCATCTGCAAACTTTGTCAGCCATAACCCTCCTGTGTTTGCTTGTACTTCAGAAAAGTAGATGCCAAACAAGAGTGGGCCCAGGACTGAGCCCTGTGGGACACCACTTGTGACAGGCTTTGAGTCTGACATGGCGCCAGCAACTCTGACCCTGTGGGTTCTGTCACTCATCCAGTTTGCAACCCATCTTGTGATGTATGGGTTAACATTAAAGCTGATGAGTTTTTCAATGATACCTGAGTGGGGTATGGTATCGAAGGCCTTCACCAGATTGAGGTAGGCTGTATGGACTGCCTTTCCCTCATCAATGGCTTTGGTGACTGTTTCGAAAAAGTCAACCAAGTTTAAAAGGCATGATCTGCCTTTGACAAAGCCAAACTGGGTTGGATCCAAAGTCTGCAAATTCCCTATGTCTTTATTTATGAGGTCCATTATGATCCTCTCCATGGCTTTGCAGATAAGGCTTGTCAAGCTAATGGGCCGGTAATTTCCAGGGTCGGTGGAGGCACCGCCTTTGTGAAGTGGGACCACAGTTGCAGTGCGCCACTCCTGGTGCGTATCCAGAGGTAAGACTTTGATTAAACAGCTGTCCTAGCTGTGGGTTTAATTCCTCATTGAGTTCGTGGAGCACACAGCCGGGGACACCATCAGGTCCCATGGATGCTGGGTTTTTTGCTTTGGAGAGAGCAGTACTCACTTGGGCGTGGTAGATGTTTGAGGGGCTTCAAGTACGTGGTATAGATATCTCTCCTTTTGGGGAGGGGAGAAGTTTGCACTGAACCTGTCAGCCAGTATGTTGGCAATGTCTGTAGGATCAGTAATCTTCACATCATTTTGAACTAGTTCTGAGCATATCTGGGAGTTTCCTCCCAGGTTTCTAACATAGCTAAAGAAGGCCTTATGATTGTCTTTTGAGTCTTTAGCTATTTTTCTCTCGAAATTTGCTTTGGATGATTTTATGAGAGCTCTTAGTTTTTACTTATAGTGATCAAGGGTGTCTTACCTTTTAAGGATTTTGCTCTATCTTGTAGTAGCTTCCTCCTTTTGTTGTAGAGTTTGTTTATGGCTGGGGTCCACCAGACTGGACGCTTGCCTTTGGTACAAAGAGTCTTTGTTTTGCTTGGGATTGCCTTATCCATGCAGTCCTGCAGGTGCTGGTAGAAGGCATTTGTAAGTGATTCAGTGGCTTGAGTACTGTTTTCCATGGCTCGGGGGCCTTAAAGGAGACCACACTAGTCTTTAGAAGTGTGAAGTTGGCTTTCGAGAAGTTCTTCACTGTGGTCTTTTTTATTTCAGGTGGGGGTGGGATGAGGACCTCCAGCGAGATTAGTTTGTGATCTGATCTCACCAGTGAGGGGTATACTTCCGGTGTTGAACATTGTGCTCCCATGTTCGTGATGATGAGATCAAGTATGTTATCTCCTCTTGTGGGGATGGTGACTAGTTGTTCCATGGCATTTGAGTTTATGAATTCCAGGAACTTTTGGGCTAGGGTGTTTGGGCTTGAGTAGTGTTCCCAGTCTATATTAGGGTAATTGAAGTCACCTAGTATGATGGTGTTTGGTGATACATTTATCCCCTCTAGTGTTTTCAGGAAGGCCATGTGAGGTTCCTGAGTTTGTGAGGGTGGCCTGTAACATGCTACAATTTGCAGAGCAGTCTTGCCTATGGTTAATTGCACCTGGATGGTCTCCGATGCATCGTGCGTTGCCACCAGTCTTGAGGTGTGGGTGTCCTTGATGAATATGGATACCCCTCCTTTCTTGGTATTGTCCGGATTTTGGGGCCGGACGCATGATATGAGGTAAAACCTGATAGTGCTGGGGTGCTCTCAGGAGCCTTGAACCAGGTTTCTGTCACAGCACAGACATCGATGTTCTCCATACTGAGAAGGGCCTCGAGTGTGTGCATTTTGAGATTTAGACTTCTGGCATTGAGCAGCATTACCCTTAGTTTTTTCCTTTTTGTGTTCTAGGGTGGTAGGTTTAGAATTTGAGCCTTGCCTAAAAGGCACTATGGGGTGGCAAGAGCCTTTGCCAATATCCGAAATCCCAGGGTGACAGGTGCAAGCCGTCCCTTGCGAAGCAGCGTGGCTTGTCCAGCATGTCATCCCAGGCAGACAGACACTGGATCCCCTTTGAATGACACCAGTGTTTAAGCCAATTGTTAAAGCTGATCATCTTATCTCTGTATTGTGGCATCATTCTTGGTGAAGGTAGGATACTGCTCAAGGTCAGGGTCATACCCGCCTGGGCTACATAATCAGAGAGCTCCTCAATGTCTCTTTTCATGTAGTCCAAGGAGGTACGTCTCAGGTCGTTTACACCAGCGTGGACAATGACTGAGTCATATTTGTACCTGCTGTTGAGAGACCTGAGTGCTTGCGTTATGTGGCGGATTCTAGCGCCCGACAGGCAGCTTACTGTGACCTTCTCCTTACTCAGTCTGGTGAGCGGGACGTCAATGTGTCTGACTATGGAGTCACCAATGACTAGTGTGTCTGGCATTGTGTTTGGCCTTAAGGGCTGTGACTGTTTGACACTCTGACTGTGAGGTCTATGTGTTGCAGGTGTTGTGTTCTGAGGTGGTGGTTGTTTGGGTGTCTGCTTTGGTGGCCTCTGCTGTTTTGGTAGATTTTTGATCAGAGCCTCCGAGTATGTCTTTGTGTGTTTATGTGTATGATTTGAGGTTGTGATGGTACTATGTGAGACCTGGTCTATAGTGTGTGTGGTAACCTTCTCCTCCTGACTGGTCTTTCCAGTCCTATGTTGAGAGAGCTCAGCCTCCAGTTTGGCCATATAGTTGCATCTCTCGCATGTATTTGTGTTTTGTGGGAGGAGGAGAGGGTTGTCTGTGTACATGAGGCAATTGTAACATTGCCTCAATATTCCCAGGTTCACCAGCTGAGCAGGAGAGGACACTAGCAACTGATCCCTCGACATGCTAGAAGGAATAGACAAAAAAACTTTAAAAAAGATTCCGGGGGGCGTTAATCAACAAATAATTTGGTATGAGCAGAACAATAGATTTTTTTTCAGTAATTACAAAGCCACTTGATGATAATAGTATTGTGGTCAGATAGGCTCAATGGACAAGCAATGTCCACAATACTTACTTTGCATGCTGTATTAGTGGCTACTAACTCAAGAATATTGTTCCCATGAGTGGGACTCTTAACCAATTGTGATATCCCATAATAAGGAACAAGGTTAAGAAAGAATTCTCAATTAAAGATGAAAAACTTATTGAGGACCTCAAAATTCATGGATAAGAGATCATTATTTTTATTATTAATCATGATTCCAAACTAAGTAGGTAATTTTAATATTCCACAGATAATACACTGGGAGATCAGTTACTATATATGTTCCACTCTTCATATTAGAATCATAAAAGTAAACTGTCATTGCTTCATTGTATAATTCACTAGTAATCAAATAGGAAGATATTGAGGCATGGACTCATAATGTAGCCCCTGACCCCCACCCCCAATTAGATCTCAAAAATTCTTATTTAATAAAATATTTTAAAACACAATCAGATGACTTCCAAGATTCAATTGTAGCTACAGTCAATAACTTTTCCATTGTAACAAGCCCAGAGAGTTCATTAGATTTATTCCCCAGACTTGTGGCATTACACAAAAGACATTTTACATATCTATTAAGTGATATGCTTGGATCATCAAGTTGGTTTTGCTGGGGATAAAAAAGAACTCGTACATCTCATAAATTTAATAGCCATGTACAAGGCACCCTAACTATTTAAGTAGTTTGTCACTAAGAAACAACCTCCAGTCAAATAGACAGTCCTTCCAGTATGTAATAAGTTTTACATTATAAACTAGTGTTAGTTGCCTTCACCACCTGTTAAATTTATGAATTTTGGTGTACATATAATCCTTTGAAGTAACAGAAGGAATAATTTCACTAAGAGCAAACTGTACATTTGAGCTTTCTAAAATCTCAGTAATGTCAAGGAGAGCATTTTTCATGTGATTAAGTGGAATATATTTCAAGTCATCTGTACCTGCATGATTAAAAATGACATCATACCTAGGTTTAACTAATAATAGTCTAGGTGGAATATTAGGAATATTATTAGGTTTCAGACCAGGTAAAGCAAACAGCATTTGAGAAAACTTGTTAGAATGAAGCAATACTGGTTTTAATAGTGAATCTCCAAAAATAAGATTTTGTTTGTGTAATTACAGTTGGAATCATGATTACCTTGTTGAGTAATCAAGGAGTTTGTCTACAGACTGTACTTTTGTCCTTAAAGTGAAAAAATTGTCACAAGCATTGGTTACTAAACTATCACAAGCAGAAATGGTAGTCTATGTTAAGTTAATAGCAGTGCTACCTGTGGTAGTACACACATGCTACCTGCATTTAGCATAGTTGTTAATTAAACTGGGTATTACACTATTTCAGGATATGGGCCAACATCTGTTTTAAGTGTATCAACAAAATAAGTGTCTTGGGGAACTGAAGGAACTTTCTTATTTTGAGAAGAGCCTTGTACATATTTATCTGAGGAGGCCATATTTGACTCACAACTTAAACTGTCTAAAAAAGGGAATACAACAAAACCACTGCCATCTGGAGAATTATAAGAAGATGGACAAACCTGTGATTTTTTTAATATATTACTTAATTTCCTGTTAAGGTCAATTTGCCCCCTGACCTTTTTTTCTTTCTCTCCTTATTCTTTGCTGAAACTTTTATAACTTCTTGATTTAAAATACTCAGTTTATCTAATAACTCTTCAGCATCATGTTTAGAACATTCTTTTAAATTAATTGTGTTATGATATTACCAAACCAATCAGTAATGAAAGCAAAATTTCTAAGAAACACTTTATCATAATGGCTTTGCATTTGACTATGTTAGATAGATTGTAAAGTTTAGAACAACTGAAACAAAACTGGTCTGACAAAAATCTTATAGTAAGCACCACGATGCTTACATTCACTAATGTATTTATGTTTTAGAAGATCATCTAAAGCATACATGTAAAGTGACTCCATTATTATAGTTAATCTAAAGAGTTAAAAGTATTTACTTTTACAAGGATCACACAGAAATATTACCTGACATATATAAGACTCCACCCTTAATCACTCAAGCACTAAATTGACACTTTACTACTCTGCTCGCATCTGCTCATGACCAAGGTGTTTTTAAGTGAAGGCAGCCTACAGGATGGGTTGACAGAATTACTCACAACCAATCCCTGAGAAGAGGTGAGTTCCTTACATCTTGAAAAAGATGGGGGCAACACACAAGTCAAATGGAAACTAAAATGAACCATTAGATGCTTTTAAAAAAATAACCCCCCAGAAGCTACAGCAGTAAAATTGAAGATGTCAACAAAGAAAACACACTACAAGGTTAGGTACTTTCATCTGCTCATGACTGTAGTATTTTTAAGTAAAGGCAGCCTACAGGATAGGCTGACAGAATTGCTCACAACCAATCCCCAGGATAGGTTTTTATGTGAGTTAACAAGCATTTTTAAGAGTATTGTCAATGTATCTGTTATAGGATTTTAACATACACATATTATCTAGACTTATATATTAACATATTTGTTTTATTGAGGAAGTGATGTTTTACTGAGGACCAATGAGAGGCTGGGGTGTACTATTCAAATGAAGTGTTTCTGTTACAAGGTCATTCTGATGAAGTCTAATACCTTGATGAAAAGCGCTTTTATTTCAGTAATAAAAGCATGATTTGTATGGTATTGTGTCTGCTATGGATTCCTGCTTTTGCCATTCATCTTTTGACTTTCTTGGTTTTTGTTTGTTTCTATTAATAGATCAATGATAAGTCTTGAACTGTGGAAGTCCAGAAAACATTACCATTATTACAAAAAGCAAATCAGAGACTAAGATTGGTGATATAAATTTACTGAAGTCTTTACAGAATTTATCACAAATTGATGGCATGATTTAAAACATCAAAGTAGCTTTGCTTATCTACTTAATTTAAACAAAGATCAATCTGAAAAATTTAAACTGATGTTATATGTTTCATTTTAAACAATTTAGCATGCAGAGACTGAGAATTCTATTTTTAATCTGGTTTTGTAATACTCCTCAATAATCTTTATGCTAAAATCTAATGATAGGTTAGGGCACAGAGCTCAAGCAGGTTAACTTCATAGAAATGGAAATTTATCTTGTAGCCCATGATGGCAGACAGGTGATAAATGCATTAAGTTCATGTGTCAAGAAACTAAAAAAAGAAAAGTATTTATTATTCCTAAAGGAAATATAAATAATAGTTTGATTCATGAAAATTGGAGACAGCTATAATTGAACACTGAAGCAATGCATTAAGGAATGAAAATATTACTGGCATTTATTTGCAAAAGTCAAAGCGATGAATACAAGTGTATTATTTGTTTAAAAATATATAGAAATACCATTGTTAGAATGCAGATCACAGACAGAAAAAACACAAGGCATATCTCACTTTGACTCATATCATACAATGAAGGAATAAAGAAATGAGAAATTAGAATGGCAGCTGTCAATCTATTGGAAGGTATAGGTAGTGTGACAGGTATGTCCTTAGTATATGAAGACACACAAGCAGGAACAAAATTGTTTCTTATGATAGGTGAAGTTATTACATTCCACACCAAATTTCCATAAGTTAATTGCACATATTAGTATTAATAATATGAAAAAATGTATAACTATCTGATAGCTGTGAGGTAAATTTCAGATTTGCTTTTGTTTGTTGTGAGTCAAAGAGATGTACTACTTTTTCCTTCATTTTGAAAAACAAAGTACTCCAAATTTAATAATATTTTGCAAACAATTTTTTTATCTCAACATCATTTTGCGAACAAATTTTTTATCTAAGCATTTATCTTAATGAGTCCCATAAAGTGTTAGGGTTTGATTGACCACAAGTTTATATGAAATATGATTTCTTGGAAGATCCATTTCCCCCGTTAATAGATTACTACCATTATCACTGATTGCAGCTTGTGATTAATAGGAATTTTGAGAAATAATAAAGTGAAGTGGCACTTAATGGTTGTTGGCAGTGTTGCTTGTTATACTTGTTAATCTCTGCAGGGAAGAAGGTGAAATCCTTTTCAGAAGTGCACTGTTAATATAATTGTTTACAATCAAAAGGATCCTTTAACACTTATTAATAAAAGTAGCAATTCTTCCAATTTGGAAATTTCCAAAAAATGCTAATCTTCTTCTTCTTCTTTCAGCTGCTCCCATTAAGGGTCGCCACAGCAGATCAACTGTTTCCATTTCTTCCTGTCCTCTGCATCTTGCTCTGTCACACCAACCAAATGCATGTCCTCTCTCACCACATCCATAAACCTTATCTTAGGCCTTCCTCTTTTCCTGTTACCTGGCAGCTTCATCCTTAGCATCTTTTTCCCAATATACTCTGCATCCCTCCTCAGCATATGTCCAAACCAACATAATGTTGCCTCTCTGGCGTTGTCTCCAAACCTTCCAACCTGGGCTGACCTTCTAATATACTTATTCCTAATCCTGTCCATCCTCATCACACCCAGTGCAAATCTTAACATCTTCAACTCTGCCACGTCAAGCTCTGACCCCTGCCTTTTTTTCAATGCCACTGTCTCCAACCTATATAACATAGCTGGTCTCACTACCCTCTTGTAGACCTTCCCTTTCACTTTTACTGGTACTCATCTGCCACAAATCCCTCCTGACACTCCATCCAGTCCATCCTGCCTGTACTCTCTTCTTCACCTCTCTTCCACAGTCACCATTACTCTGAACTGTTGATCCCAAGTATTTAAACTCATCCACCTTCGCCACCTCTCCTCCCTGCATCTTCACCATTCTTCTATCCTCCCTCTCATTCACACACATATATTCTGTCTTAGTCCTGCTGACCTTCATTCCTCTTCTCTCTAGAGCATATCTCCACTTCTCCAGGGTCTCCTCCACCTGTTCCCTACTCTTACTACAGATCACAATGTCATCTGCAAACATCATAGTCCATGGGGACTCCTGTCTGATCTCGTCTGTCAACCTGTCCATCACCATTTCAAATAAGAAAAGGCTCAGAGCTGATCCTTGATGTAATCCCACCTCCATCTTAAACACATCCATCACTCCCACCGCAGACCTCACCGCTGTCACACTACCCTCGTACATATCCT
This sequence comes from Protopterus annectens, assembly GCF_019279795.1. Classification (NCBI taxonomy): domain Eukaryota; kingdom Metazoa; phylum Chordata; order Ceratodontiformes; family Protopteridae; genus Protopterus; species Protopterus annectens. Next base: position 439,323,799 of record NC_056736.1, on the reverse strand, counting down.
GTACCACTCTTACATACTTCTCTGACACTCCCAACTTCCTCCGATAATACCACAATTCCTCTCTAGGCTCCCTGTCATATGCTTTCTCTAAGTCCACAAAGACACAATGTAACTCCTTCTGACCTTCTCTGTACATCTCCATCAACAGTCTCAGAGCAAACATCACATCTGTAGTGCTCTTTCCTGGCATGAAACCAAACTGCTGATCACTAATCATCACCTCCCTTCTTAAACTAGCTTCCACTACTCTTTCCCATAACTTCATGCTGTGACTGATCAATTTAATCCCTCTGTAGTTACTACAGCTCTGCACATCATCCTTATTCTTAAAAATCGGTACCAAAACACTTTTTCTCCATTCCTCAGGCATCCTCTCACTTTCCAAGATGTCATTAAACAATCTGGTTAAAAACTCCACTGCCATTTCACCTAAACACCTCCATGCTTCCACAGGTATGTCATCTGGACCAACAGTCTTTCTGTTCTTCATCCTCCTTACTTCCTCCTTGCTAATCCACTGCACTTCATAATTCACTATCCACACATCATCCAACCTTCTCTCCCTCTCCTTCTCTTCATTCATCAGCCCCTCAAAGTACTCTTTCTACCTGCTCAACACACTCTCCTTGTGTGTCAGTACGTTTCCCTTATTATCCTTTATCACCCTTACCTGCTGCACATCTTTACTAGCTCAGTCCCTCTGTCTAGCCAATTGGTACAGGTCCTTTTCTCCCTGCTTAGTGTCCAACCTTTCATACATCTCTTCATACGCCATATCCTTAGCCTTCGACACCTCTCTCTTTGACATGCACCTCATCTCCTTATACTCTTGTCTACTTTCTTTCCAAAAAAATGCTAATATCAAAAGGAATCAAAATACAAAAAACAACTCAAATGCCTCTAAATGTAGTGAATCAAAAATAATATAAAAATAAATCACTATGATTGTAATACCACTTAAAATGTCTAAATAAATTTAATACCACAAAGATTAAGCACATTCTACCTTACACAGAAGTCTTCTTTTGTGTGCTTTGCACTTATCTCCTAGTGCAACAAGCAGAAGTTACTTCTAGTTACGTACTCTATCTCAACCTGCAAAATTGTCTAACTGTTCCTTTAGGTTGTACATTTCTTTTGTAAAAATAAATAGTTTGCCTCCCTCTCTTGGGATTAAATACTGCAGTTCTTTTAATATGTCTTCCTTCTCTTATTTGACAATGCTCTCCTATTTCTACCTTCTTCTGCCATTAAACAAGACATCAGCACTTTCTTTACCCTCTCTAACCATGGGATATACAATCTGTCCTTCAAATGGTTATTATACATTAATATTAAGTGTATCTCCTCCCTTAATTTTCTTGTTGTTCCTTTTTTTCTTCATTTAACCAAGCCCACCTCCATGAATCTGACTTATCTTGTTTCCAATCTGCCACCATTGTCAGAGTTACTGGGACATGGCCTGAAATGCATCTATCTAATATGTTAATCTATCACTTTTGCATGGTCCAGTCTATTACCTTGCACCCTGTCCATCCTCAAAAAAGTAAATGATAATATCCCCCTCCCATGGTTCCGCATATGTCTTTTAATTTGTGATCACTTATCTTTGCTTTCAGTCTCCCACTACTTGTATATCACCCTTCTCTACTGTTCTTTTCCAGGTTTTAAAAAAGGCTTCAAAAATATTGAGTTAGTATTAGGGGTGTCTATATTACTTATCACAATATTACTATTCTGAATTGGATTTCTTCATGTAATGCATATCCCAATTGCACATATTTTAAATATTTCAATTTTAACTTTTAAACTTTTATGAAATAAAATCACACTCATCTCTTCCTTCCACCAGTCCATTGCCCATCACCATATGTGTGTGAATTCCTGTTGTTGTAATTTATGTGTCTCTCTGATCTCCTGTCAAAAGGCTACTTGAACATCCTAATAGTTTTACTTCTGGAAAATTTGTTTATGTGTATAGGATGAGACTATCCTCCCACATTCCAGGACATGAAATTTATATGTAGTGCTTGTCTGTTACATCTTGATTTCCTTATTTCCATTATGTGATTTATGTCTTGGACCCCCTCCCCAGCTAGATTTTGGTGAATTGGCCCCCTGGGCTAGAGTATAACTCCTCCGATCATTCTATGTACCTACACCCAGAATAGGTCCACCCACTTGACATATTTTGCAATGGCAGCAAAGAAATGAGTAAGCAATCTCATTTCTTCTCCTCCTATCCTCCCCACCAACTGATAGTCCCTTCCCTTAGTATGTACACCTCTTCTTTTATGAAGAAAGACTTGATGTAACATATATATATATATATAAAAAGAAAAAAATGACTGCTTAAGACACATTGTATCTGAGCATCTGCTAAACAGAAATGTGCTTGAAATTAAATGAAAATGCCTTGTATTATAAACATTGGATCACATGCATTTATTGACTGTGTTGTAGTTGTCTAAGCACCAAATGTTAAGAGAAAATGGTGCCAGTATTGATTATAGTCTTCAAATTCCAGAGACAGACTATAGCAAAATCTATATTATGTACTTGACATCACTTGTATCATGGGCACAGGGACATAATCCTCTAGACCACTATAAAGCTTATTATTAGTTGGCCATACTATCTGTTACCATGTGTATAAGCAATTTAACTATATATCTGGTGTAACTTTGCTTGCAGTGGTGTATATGTTAACTGAGCAAAGGTTTTTGGGGATTTAAATAAGTGACTCCTGTGCAGGCTGTGCATCATGCTGACATGTCTTTATTCAACATAAATATCTGTAATTTCTGTAAGTCTGTTTGTATGGAATAAGAAAAAGAAAAAACACATTTGAACATCACTGAAAATATACATTCTGAGCCTCATTTTTTACTGACCAACAAATATTTGGTCCTGCTTCATTGTTTATACAATTTGTCAGGCCAGGTAAAGTACACTATAATATTTTACTAGTTATCTGCTGGCTAGGCTTACATTCAAAAGTCTTTCTTTAGCCACTCCTGGGGTATAATAACTTGACTTGTTGGTAGAGACGCAGCACTATGCTCAAGTTTTTGTCAACCATCGTTGGTTCACCAGCATTATTTTTTTTTTTTTTTATTTGGCATGTGTTTACTGGGAAAGTTCAAGTGGGATAATATCCCATTTTCAGCAGAGGCCTGAGGAAAGAAGATCCACATTGACATAATATGCTAACAGTTAAATAACAAAATTATTACAAAAATTATTACAGAGGGACAACACATTAACAAACAAAAAAAAAATGCAACTTCAGTTCAGTGTGAATATGTGGACAGAGATAACATGATGGAAAAAAGAACATTATTAATAATTAAAACATTTACATTTCAAAGAGATGACATTATACACGCTGAGTAGATACTTTGGAACAGAGGTAACTAGATGACATAGCCCAGGCAAAATTATATTTGCTCTTTTGTCTAAGAAATAGACTGACTAGTGTTCTAAGAGAAGGAAGTAGTAAGAAGGGAAAGACTAGTTCAGCCTGAGGTAGTGCAGCAACCGAGCCAAGTTTTATTTAGGGGGTCTTTTAGTAGGTGTTTGCAGCTGGAGGTGTTAAAGGTAGATTCAATTTGCAGAGGCTTAGAATTCTATCTCTTAATGACTGAATATGAGTAGAGACATTGGCCAGATGATATGTGGGATTTGTATATGCTGAGAAGATGTTGTTTGTTAGACTGAAGTAGACTGTAAGAGTGATAGGACCAAAAGCAGAACATTTGTTGGTTTTGTGAATAATGCTGTGAGTAGAAATAAACTGTGTGTAATCTAACTGGCTAGGCAGTTTGAGCCAATGCAATGCCCTGAGGACAGTTAAGTGATGGATGTGGTATTGCTTGTTGGTGGCAAATTTTGCAACCATTTTATAGCATGCCACCAGCCTATTGTTAATTGTAACCTGAAGGTGGGTTAGGAATGCTGTACCATGCAAAAGAGATGGGAGAAGGTAAGTAGTTGCAAAACTGATTTTGGTGGCGTTGTTAAGAAAGTTTTTATGTCTGTAGTGATGTGGTGAGTCTTTTTATGTTATTTTTAACATGCAGGTCAAATTTAAGGGTATCATCTATAATCACATCAAGAAGTTTTTTTTTTTTTTTTTTTTTCTTTATGGCAGACTACCACAATTGCAGATTTATTTAGTGAAAAAAAATTGAAATTCACATTGTCAGGCATGTGCTATTTGGGGGAAAATAGCAGTGACTTTGTCTTTTTAGGGCTGAGAAGCAGTTGGGCATTCTGGAGCCATTTCTCAAGTGATGAAAACGTTTCTTGTATACTATAAAGGATTTAATGCAGGTTATTACATGCACAAATTCATCAAATAGTCATTTTGTATGTTTTTCTTCTCTCTGCTATTGATTATTCAGATCTGATATTGTCCTTTTCATTCTTCCTCACTGATGGGTTATGGATCCAACCCTCGGATCTGATGCAGCCGCATTTGTTAGACTTGGATCTGAATCTGGAGCTTCTCCCTCTACCCATAATGCTCTACACCATCCCCTACTCCTCAGATCACATTTGCCCCCATTGCTGCTGGAAGTGGATTTCAATTTCTTGATCTAAAGCCAAGTTTGTGAGTTGTTTCTTGCTATTATTGCTATTATTATCACTTGCTACTTTAATCTTAGCTACCTTTTTTCCTCCCTCTGAAACTTTAAAGTTTATTCACCGACATTAGGGCTAATTATTCCCTTCGTCTCTCTGTTTTCTTCCTGTGACATTGGTGGCACTTTCTTTAATACTTTAAAACTTTTATTTATATAATAAAATGTTTCTTTCTAATTTTTTTATGTTGTTGCAGTGTAGCTACTGAGTGTAAATTTACTGAGCAAACATTTGTACTTGTTTTTATCTGTCTAGATAGCTTATCTAAAACTATATTAGAAAAACCTACAGGATTCAAATGTTGCACTTCTTTTGGGCATAAAATTCCAAATTTGGATGCCCACAAGAATTGCATCTACTGCTTGGGGCCAGACCATCTTAAGGCCCAGTGTGATGTCTGTGCATCTTTCAACCCTCATGCTCTCTCTGATTGGTGTAATAAGCTAATTCTTAAGGGGTTACTATCCCACTTCCTCTCTTTCATCAGCTGGGGCTCAAACCCCTGAAAAGCTCATAGTTTTAAGGAGTCTAAGACGCAAGCCCTGTCTGTGTCCCCAGGGGCATCGCTGGAGCCTGAAGAAAAAATTTGGAAAGCTTCAGTCCAACCTATTCAGATGGAAAGAATATTGCCTTCCACTCAGAGCCACGGACCTCTTTTGATCTGATGGAGGTTATTGCTGTGACTGTTTTTTCTATACCATCCACTCTGGCATTGGATCCCTGACCCTCAGATCAAGCAGGTAGGAGCAAATCTCCAAGTTTGGTATTAAAGTCTGTGACTCCTGCTTTGCCCTCTAAATTATTTCAGACCCCAACCAAGCATTCTAAGCCTCATTCCTCAGCTTCCAGCAGATCCTCTCAGAGCTTAACAGAGGCTGATAATGACAGGATGATGCAGATATTCCTTAAGGCTGAGATACAGATAGTGGTATTATCATCTCTGTCCCCTCTTGGATCCATGAGTGTACCAGCCCTGACCATTCCAACCCCTTCTCTGATCCAACCCAAAGTTTCAGAGTCGCAGTATCCAGGATATCTGAGGCAGTTGGTGTCAGATCTGAGGAAGCCCCCTTCCTGGACTCCAGGAATTTTCCTAATCAGCCTTGCTCTGATTTCACCAGATCAGAGCAGGTTTCAGATCCAAGATGTCACCGCCAGGTCCAATGGGGTTGAGGTCAGTTCTGACACTGTTGGATTTGTTCCTTCCCCTTGCTGCCTCAGCAATGGACAGATCAGGTCTGATTTTTTCTGGAGGCCATGGATCTGGACTGGGCCCTGTCTTTTCCTCCTCAGCTGCCTTGGCTCTGAGGGAGATGGGAGGGATTTCTCCTGGTCCATCTGCTTTCCAGATTGTAGAAAGGGCAGAGCACTAAGCCCATCATTCCTGCTCCAGGTCAGCCTACCTTGGGAAGCCTCAGTGCTCTTCTTCCTGAGGAATTCCCCTTTTCTTCTGACACCTTTCCTGAACACCCCACAGAGGAGATTCCACAGAAGAATATGTGCAAAAGGAGGCACATAGACTCCCTGATAGAGTCCCTCACTGAAGGTACCAACTTTGATGAGGGAGAAAGATCCCCTCAATTGCCACCTGATGATGTCTCCTTCAGTGACATCCTGGAAATCCTTAGACAGAAAAATGACTGATCTGCCCAACCTCCTTCTTCTCAAGAGTCAGTGTTCTTAGAGGCTTTCGGGGGGGGGGGCATCTATGTCTTGGGTAACCTTCCCAGTGGATGAGCTTATTGACCTAGTTGCCTGCCGGGCCTGGAAAGAACCAGACACTGTTGTGTCCATCCCCAAGTGCCCTGTTTCTAGTTCCACCACCAGACCAAACACATTGGAGCAATGTTATCTCAGTTGATGCCATTGTTGTGACAGCAGCCACATAAAGGAGCTAGCCAAACAGAGTTCCTCTGTCCATCTACCAAACAGGAAGTCCAGAGTGATGGAGAGATTCAGAAAGTGCATTTATGCCTCAGCCACATTTACACTGAGGTTGTTAAATTATTTGGCACACTTTACCCGCTTGCAAACAGACTTGATCAAGGAGGTCTCAAACTCTCTTGCTGAGACCATGTCAGCAGAGTTCCTCAAAAAGGTCTCTCCCAGCTGGCTACTGTATCATCCATTGTTAATTCCTCAATTAGGTTGATCTACCATACAGCAGAGGGTACCTTACAAGCAGCTGTTTCAGGCATAGCCATAAGGAGGCATGCCTAGATGAGGTTATGCAACTTTTTGGAACCCTTCAAGGCATCCTTTGTTAATGCCCACTTCGATGGCTCCTCTTTGTTTCTGCCATTAGTGAAAGACATGTTCACCTGCAGCAAACAGGAAGGAAAGACCCCATCTGCCATGGGAATCAAGTTTTCTATCCCTCAACAAACCTTTTCTAGAAACCAGCGAGGAGGGAGGATGACTTGGTCCCATAAATCTCAAGGCTGTTTTCAAGACTCATGAGGGGACACTTCCTCCAGAGGCAGAGGAGAAGGTTACAATGGCAGATGCTACCCTAGAAGGAGAGGTGCCCCTCAAATCTAGGGCTTCAGAAACTCTTTTTCTGACAGGCCCTATCAGCACTTCTGAAGCTCTGCCCAACTGCTCCACTCTGGAGGCAGTCGGAGTTCATCTTTCCCTGCATAACGTTGCCTGGACAAATCTTAAAAATAATGCTTGAGTGCTCAGCATAATATCCAGAGAGTATTACATTCCCTTTTCCCTTTCACCTTCAGAACCCAGGAGGAAACTCCTTGATGTTCCACCCAGTCAGAGGATGTATGCAGCTCAAGAAGTCCAAAAGGTGCTACAAAAAAGAATCATTCAAGAGGTCCCAACCGAACAGATAAGATTCAGAACTTACTTCTGCTTCTTTTTGGTGCCAAAGAAAACATGGGACCTAAGACTAATTCTGGATGTAAGCAGTCTCAAATGATTCCAGGCGTTTCATTATCTAGATGATTGTCTCCTCACTTCCCCAATAAGGCATCAACTTTTACAAGCCAGAGATTACTTGCCTCAGATATCCAGCTCCCTTGGCATCACAATAAATCTAGTTAAATCGAACCTGACTCCTGTACAACATCTGGAGTTCATAGGAACTCATCTGGAATCAAGTGGCTTCTTTACCTCTTCACTACATTACATCTCTGAGAAATAAGGTATGGGGCTTACTGTCTTGTCTGTCCCCTCCAGCAAAACTAGTGTTACAAGCCCTTGGATCTACGTCAGCTGTCATTATTTTAGTCCCTCTAGCTCAATTCTTTGTGAATCCTCCAGTGGACTTTGGCAGTAAAGTGATCTATTCTTTATCACCCTCTATCTGTTCCTATCAAACTCACAAGAATTTGCAAATGTCATATTCAATGGTGGGTACAATCAGAATGCTTGTTTTTGGGCAGGCCTTCCCCCCACAGATAGCCACACTGACCACAGAGACTTCCCAATTGAGGTGGGGGGCATTACAAAGGAAGGATGGTCCAAGGCACATATTCCCCCTCAGAGACCAAGCTGCATAGCTACAGTATGTCCTAGAGATGAGACCAGTCCTTCTAGCAATGCAAGTCTTTCAGGATGTTCTCCTTCTTGGGACTATTGCAATCCATATGGACGACATGTCAGTTGTCTGATACATCAGCAAGCAAGGTGGAACCCGTTCCTACCCATTGTGCAGAGAGGCAATGCAGGTTGGGAATGGGCTATCTCTTCAGACCTCTTTATAATTGCAATGCACATACTGGGGAAAACCACCGCTGTGGCAGGCAGACTCAGCTGGTCCATTCAGATTGCTCATGAGTGGTCTCTCAATAAATCAGCAGTGAACATGATTTTCAGCTACTGGTGCTGTTCCAGAAATAAGGTTACCTACTGAAAAGGTAAGGACATCACCTTCTTAATGGCACAAGACATATAAGCTACAGCAGAAAACACATCACAATCCTCCTAAAGAAAACTAAGATTTTTGGAATTTGGACATCTTTAAATCCCACCAACATATAACCACTTTGGCAATTTGTATATACAGTTCATGCTACCGAATTATGGAACTCCTTCCCACTTCTGCTTTCCACAGAATCCAATTTCAAATGCTTTCACCATAGCCTGAAAATATACCTTACCTCAACAAGGAGTTGTCACTGTGCACAAAGCGGTCTGCTGCTGGTGCTCACATGCTAGTGGCGTGAGAAAAACTTGCTCCAAAAAGTGAGCACTGAACAGCTGCTAGCCTTCTCTTCCATTTATATGCTGCCCTCTCTTGTTAACTTACACTAAAGCCCCACTCTCTCAACCATAAAGTCCCATATCAATCCCTAAACCTAAAACTCCAACCCCCCCTCCTTAAACCTAAATTTTCCAATCACTCCATAACCCTAAAATGCCCTAACTATTCCCTAACCCTAAAACTCTCTTCCTGCTCTCTAATCCCAAAATCCCCCTACCACTCACTCCCCACTACTGTTTGCCTGAACAAATATTCAGGTTGGAGCATGATCAGAAGTCTACATGAGCTACAAGAAGATCAAGTCCTTGGCTTTGAGATGGTGGTTTTTCTGCAATTGGGACTCAAATGCTTGTAGTGTTCCCTTGTTAAACATTATTTTTAATCCTGCACTGCCCTATCCATCAACTATCTTCCACTCACACTCATGATGCTCGCAAAGTCTGTACAACTACTGCAAGGATTAAACCTTTCACCTCTTCATATTCTCTACTCATTCTTCTTATCCTTCAGCAGTCCTTCCGCACTCACTTTGTCTGCTAACTCTCACATTCTGCTACGTTTCCTGCTCTTATGTTTCTTACACTACAACTCCTCTTTTTCTTTCCACTCTTCTCTGCTCTCACACTTTATTATTGCATTCTTCCCGTTATTATCCTTCCTGTTTTATATCACCCTTTTTCATGTCTCCTATCCAACTAATTTCTCCTATAATTATTATAATCAGTTCACCCACACCCAAACCAACCCTACTGTTTTCTCTTTTATCCTTTTTTCTTTCCTCTTGATTAATCTCTATATTTCTTTTTACTTTCACCAACTTTCTCACATCTGCTCCTTCTTGTCTTACTAAAGGTTAATATATATGCAATCTGGTCTGGCATGACGGTTAAGGTCTTCACTTTATAAATACAAAGTAGAGGGTTTGATTCACACTTCAGGTTAGTGACTAGGCTTAAAATGGCCTTTCAGGGGAGTTAGCGTAGTACTCACCTATAAATCTATATATTTGAGTTTGTCTTTTGCAGCTGAATATGCCCTCCTATCATTGTATTTTGCACTACTTTTTGTAACTTCTGTTTCTACCTTTATACTTTGCACCCATCCTTTCAAATTCATTGCATATTTGATAATTTATTTTGATTTCTTACATCATACTTGCTATATTATATTAATGATTATGTGGAGCTTGTCTCCCTAAGATTCCCTTGAAAAGGGGCAATCCAGTCTCCCAGTTGAATTATCCCAATCAACAAAATAAATACATGAATGAATGAATGAATGAATGAATGAATGAATGAATGAATGAATAGATGAATAAAAGGACCAATGAACAGACAAACAAATAAATAAATAACCACCAGTTGCCCAGAGACTGTCCAATATATCTGTGGCAATGTTTGCATCATGTAGGTTAGCTGATGAAATAATCCAGGAGTATACATTCATGAAGCCCCAGAGGAGGCAATGTGTCTGCCAACGATCAAAACTCTGAAGCAGCAATAAAGTGAGTAAGCAGAACAGCTACATGGAGTAAACTCTGAGACACTACTAGACAACATGGGAAATTTGACAATCCTGCTACTACAAGTCGATGGTGTCACAGTCAGCACTACTAAGAGCTTTCGGGACATGAAGGAAGTCAAACACTGGATAGTGGATGGCAGCTTCCAAATTGTACCTTCTACTTGACTATAACTGTACATCATCTAGGCACTAGTTGGGGGGGGGGGGTGACAGTATATGACAATGCCATGTGACATATATTCTCCTAACCATGAGAATGGATGCTGCATGCACAGCTATGTATATTGCTCTCCAAGAGATGTCTGATGATGAGGAGGACATAGCCTATGTCAAAATCATACAAGACTTTGAGTGGGCAGTTCTAAATACAGTTTACTCACAATTCTTGATGGTCATTGTCAAAGATTGCCACTTTAAGCTAGGCCAGATCCAGAAGTGTGGCCTCACACATTAAATGGTAGTGATAACACCATGCACAGTGTCCTGCAGAAACAGCAGCTCTGGCATATCATCTTCCATTCAAAATGTCATTTATCATGGAGGCATATATGACATCAGATGCTGGATGGTTGCTGACTGGGCCCACTAAGAGCTACATTTTTATTAAGAAGCAAAAACATGTATGGATAAAGAGAGGTAACAGTAGGCAAGACCTATTCCCCGTGTTTCAAGTGCATAGGGGTTCTTATTTCCAGTGGCCTCCTGGAAACACAGATCAAAATCAAAGGCTTTTCATAACTGGTTCAGAACTATACTGAGAAGGCCACACATATCCATTGATAGAATATTCTGCTTCACACGGATGGACTGGAATTTGCAGATACACTGAAGCTGGACATCCATCATGGGCTGCCATCATTACCCATCTCCAGCAAGTTCAAGACCTGGGCAGACCATTTGGCTATTATGATCAAGATTGGAGAGTTACAACACTTGCAACCTCCTAGATGCAGTGTTTTTCCCTGCATGAATAGCCAGTCTTGTGGTCTTTGTTCTGGGCTACTGGCCTGCTATGACAACTGATTTGATGTGCTCTGCTGTTGTTCATGCTAAGCTGCCATAAGCACTGTATATGACATATCTCAGTTGCCCCTCTAGCTGTAGTAACACAGCTTTCTACGTGCCATCTTGACTCCCTAGCTCCCTTGGATAGTCTCACTTATGCTTTACTCGCTAGCACTGCCTATACCTGAGTGTTTCAGTATACAGGTCAGATACATGGGATTCCAACTCACAGGTATGCGTCGTGATCATCACATGCATCAGTGTTTATCAATATGCTGCTGACTATCCACACTTTTTCTTCCAGTTGAATGAGCTCTTTTACCTGCAGCCATCCTGTCCCATATGTTTACCTGCAGCCATCCTGTCCCATATGTTTACCTGCAGCCATCCTGTCCCATATGTTCTTGATATGTGCAGCTCATGCATGTTATTTATCTCTCAGATTTTCTGTCTATATTGGTCTCAGGGAGCAATGGTAGCTATGGTGTACAGCTACACTGCATGGAACAGTTTTATAAACACAGGCAATGATGTTGATGTTGGATTATAAAGAGTATCCTAAAGCACTTATCTGGCATAAGAAAAAAAGTTACCAGCAATGCACTTCATATGCATATTAGTATAAGTGACAGTCATTCTTTTAAGTTCATGGCACTAACTAGGCTTCATGAAACACCAAGGGGTGGAGATTTAGTAAACTGAACAGAAATTGAAGAGATGAAGTGGATAATGAATTTGCAATAACATCAGTCACCAGGACTGAATGCATTTGTCCCTTTAAAACCTGCACTAAAAGGGAAAGCTCTTCAGCACTTAAAATGACATAATTAGAAGGGTGTGTATGTTGCCATGGTTATTAAATGCATCTAAGTGAGTGAACACTAGGAAATGAAGGTATTTAAGAGGAAGTTTCACTGGCAAACATTTAGGATTTGAAAAAGGTATTATACCGAAAGCACTTATCCTGCTTATGAGCCAGTGTGTTAGTTTAATTTTATCCTATCATCATATATTTTATTAAAGTTTTCAAGTTTCAAGTGGAATTGGTGCAGAACCATTTGTTTTTGGAGTTTTATATTTTGATGTGCTCTGCCTTTGATGACGCTACTTACTACTTTTTTGTACTGGTGATTTGGTAGTGGTCATACAGGCATATTTATTTATTGTTTGGTTACTTTTTCAGTAGCTCTTCACTATTTTAAACATTGTCTTCATGAATATGTATAGCTAGACTTATTTTCATGCCCATTATTTTGCATGTCTAATGAGCATATTCAGACACATCACACACCAGGGTACACCAAGCTGCATTGGAATATTCAGACATATCACACACCAGGCTACACCAAGCTGCACTGGAATATTCAGACACATCACACACCAGGCTACACCAAGCTGCATTGGAATATTCAGACACATCACACACCAGGCTACACCAAGCTGCATTGGAATATTCAGACACATCACACACCAGGCTACACCAAGCTGCATTGGAATATTCAGACATATCGCACACCAGGCTACACCAAGCTGCATTGGAATATTCAGACACATGACACACCAGGCTACACCAAGCTGCATTGGAATATTCAGACACATCACACATCAGGCTACACCAAGCTGCATTGGAATATTCAGACACATCACACACCAGGCTACACCAAGCTGCAGTGGAATATTCAGACACATCACGCACCAGGCTACACCAAGCTGCATTGGAATATTCAAACACATCACACACCAGGCTACACCAAGCTGCATTGGAATATTCAGACACATCACACACCAGGCTACACCAAGCTGCATTGGAATATTCAGACACATCACACACCAGGCTACACCAAGCTGCATTGGAATATTCAGACACATCACACACCAGGCTACACCAAGCTGCATTGGAATATTCAGACACATCACACACCAGGCTACACCAAGCTGCATTGGAATATTAAGACATATCACAAACCAGGCTACACAAAGCTGCATTGGAATATTCAGACACATCACACACCAGGATACACCAAGCTGCATTGGAATATTCAGACACATCACACACCAGGCTACACCAAGCTGCATTGGAATATTCAGACACATCACACACCAGGCTACACCAAGCTGCATTGGAATATTCAGAGACATCACACACCAGGCTACACCAAGCTGCATTGGAATATTCAGACACATCACACACCAGGCTACACCAAGCTGCATTGGAATATTCAGACACATCACACACCAGGCTACACCAAGCTGCATTGGAATATTCAGACACATCACACACCAGGCTACACCAAGCTGCATTGGAATATTCAGACACATCACACACCAGGCTACACCAAGCTGCATTGGAATATTCAGACACATCAAACACCAGGCTACACCAAGCTGCATTGGAATATTCAGACACATCATATACCAGGCTAAATCAAGCTGCATTGGAATATTCAGACACATCACACACCAGGCTACACCAAGCTGCACTGGAATATTCAGACACATTACACACCAGGCTACACCAAGCTGCACTGGAATATTTAGACACATAACACACCAGGCTACACCAAGCTGCATTGGAATATTCAGACACATCACACACCAGGCTACACCAAGCTGCATTGGAATATTCAGATACATCACACACCAGGCTACACCAAGCTGCATTGAAATATTCAGACACATCACACACCAGGCTACATCAAGCTGCACTGGAATATTCAGACACATCACACACCAGGCTACACCAAGCTGCATTGGAATATTCAGACACATCACACACCAGGCTACACCAAGCTGCATTGGAATATTCAGACATATCACACACCAGGCTACACCAAGCTGCATTGGAATATTCAGACACATGACACACCAGGCTACACCAAGCTGCACTGGAATATTCAGACACATCACACACCAGGCTACACCAAGCTGCATTGGAATATTCAGACACATCACACACCAGGCTACACCAAGCTGCATTGGAATATTCAGACATATCACACACCAGGCTACACCAAGCTGCATTGGAATATTCAGACACATCACACACTAGTCTACACCAAGCTGCACTGGAATATTCAGACACATCACACACCAGGCTACACTAAGCTGCAATGGAATATTCAGACATATCCCACACCAAGCTACACCAAGCTGCATTGGAACATTCAGACACATCACACACCAGGCTACACCAAGCTGCATTGGAATATTCAGACACATCACACACCAGGCTACACCAAGCTGCATTGGAATTTTCAGACGCATCACACACCAGGCTACACCAAGCTGCATTGGAATATTCAGACACATCACACACCAGGCTACACCAAGCTGCATTGGAATATTCAGACACATCACACACCAGGCTACACCAAGCTGCATTGGAATATTCAGACACATCAAACACCAGGCTACACCAAGCTGCATTGGAATATTCAGACACATCACACACCAGGCTACACCAAGCTGCATTGGAATATTCAGACACATCACACACCAGGCTACACCAAGCTGCATTGGAATATTCAGACACATCACACACCAGGCTACACCAAGCTGCACTGGAATATTCAGACACATCACACTCCAGGCTACACCAAGCTGCATTGTAATATTCAGACACATCATGCACCAGGCTACACCAAGCTGCATTGGAATATTCAGACACATCACACACCAGGCTACACCAAGCTGCATTGGAATATTCAGACACATCACACACCAGGCTACACCAAGCTGCACTGAAATATTCAGACACATCACACACCAGGCTATACCAAGCTGCATTAGAATATTCAGACAGATCACACACCAGGCTACACCAAGCTGCACTGGAATATTCAGACACATCACACACCAGGCTACACCAAGCTGCACTGGAATATTCAGACATCTCACACACCAGGCTACACCAAGCTGCACTGGAATATTCAGACACATAACACACCAGGCTACACCAAGCTGCATTGGAATATTCAGACACATCACACACCAGGCTACACAAAGCTGCACTGGAATATTCAGACACATCACACACCAGGCTACACCAAGCTGCATTGGAATAATCAGACACATCATATACCAGGCTACATCAAGCTGCATTGGAATATTCAGACACATCACACACCAGGCTACACCAAGCTGCATTGGAATATTCAGACACATCACACACCAGGCTACACCAAGCTGCATTGGAATATTCAGACACATCACACACCAGGCTACACCAAGCTGCACTGGAATATTCAGACATATCACACACCAAGCTACACTAAGCTGCATTGCAATACGCCACCATTTTAACAAGTTTCTTCCCTTTCCATTATTCACCTCACATTCCCTTGTCTATTTTAATCTCTTTCCACCACCCACCTTCAGGTTACTATTTGTTTTTCTGCTTTAACCCTTTGCTTTTTATCTTCTTTTATTTCCTGCAGCACAACTTTCTGGTATTCCCTACAGATAGCCTTAACTGTTTATCAGTAACCAATTTATAACTATAATTGTATTGTATTTTGTTTTATGGTTGTTCCCCTGTGCCACCTAGAAATATATTAACATTTCTAAATAGAAACAACTCTTAATTTGACTGTATTATGTATAAACGATATGTTCCACGTCCCCACAAGTAGTCACTAAGAACATTGCAAGCAGACAATGGATTGGGAAGTCCACATTTAAGATGTATACAATAACAGCCTGATTAGAACATTTTTTTTTTTATCTTGGACAACATAAAGCTCTAGATGCAAATCCTAATGTAAAGCCATATCCTACCTACTTACAGGTTTGTCTTCTATTTCCAAACATGCTTAGATGCATTCTTTTCTTTGTTTACTTATATTTCTTAACCAGGTAAATGAATGGATCCAAGGACCCTTTTCAACCATGCCCCGGGTCCGGAGGTTAAGACATTGTATGAATACATACATGGTAAAGTACATAATCAATATGCACAAAACAAGAGAGTATAAGGTACAAAGAGAATGGAACAATGGTAGTACTTTACATAGGGAGTTCATTATAAATGTATACAAACATTAAATCTATGTAATAAGATTGTGTCTAGCCAAAAAAAAAAAAATAATCACTTTATTGAGAACACAGGATTTACACACACGTTACCAAATGCCCAGCGAGTTAAAGTCATACTGTAAAGCAAAATTGCATTGACTTGGATTTCTTGCAGCACAGTTGACGGAGTAATTGACTTGAGGGGAGAAAAACAGGCTTAGTTATTGAACTGGTTCCTCTGAAACAATGACCTCTTGTACACGTCATTTTAAATCAGTCATTAACATTTCTCTCTGTTAATCAAAGCATAATTAGAATTAAATCACAAATTATAATAGCATCATCACAAAACAAACCACGTGATAATTCCACTTAATATCTTTCCCAGAAGATATCTAGTAACAAAAAGTGTTTATAAAGTTCAGGCTGCCTTGGCAGCAGTGTACACATACAGGTGACATAAGGTGTTTTGTTTGTTTGTTTGTTTTAATCATACAACAAAAGAAATGCTCGACATCTAATTTATATTAAAACTACTCACAATAATTATTAAATACATTCAAGAGAAAAATATGCCATCAACATCGTTGTGAAATGAATATCCCATATATAACAGTCCTTCATTTTCTTTAGGTCTTACCTCCTTTACATGCTATCCTCTGAAATCCCAACTGTATAAAACCTAGACCTGTCTACACATCCCATCTTACCCATTTATCTGATTATAAAGTATCGCCTTCTAGCTCTTTTTCAGGTTTTAATGTTTTTATCTTTGGCTTCTTTACTTTGGGCCGCTAACATTATTTGACACATTTTAGCATTACTGACACCATCATAGTATTTCTCCACAACATCTGCCCTTTTCACCGTTTAAGCATTATGCTCCTACCCAACCAACCATGTTATGTAAGTAACTACGTTTGAAACAGCCCCCCCCAAAAAAAAAAATCTCTAAAATAGTTTCCTTACTATCATGAACTCCAAACCAGTAGTTTATTTGAAAAAAAAAATGCTTCTTGGTAGATTTTTACTGTGAATCTAAGCAGAAAGCCATCATTCCAGGATACTGTGTAAACAAAATCTCCTATTTATTAGAAAAATTCAACATTAAACACGTTTCCTCTTTCATCATATCAATGAATAATTTCCTTTGGGAAATGTCAGTAAACCTTATAGTTCACCTTCTACCATATGTAATAATTACTTTAAATATTTCCATTAATAAAATAAAAATGATAATCAGTCAGCACCAGAATGTTTGTGAAAATAAAACAATTAAGGCTTTCAGTTTCAAGGATATACCGATTCCTTAAGCTGTATCATACATCCTTTTCTGCATTGACATTATTTAGTGAGGAATCATAACACAAAGGATACCATACCATGGCTGTGTAGAGGAAGCTCAGATTAAATGATAGTCTCTAAATACGAAGCATTGGTTTCATTGCACATAATTCATAAAATTCAGATCATGAAAATACTGTTTATGTAGTCAAGCACTTGATGAAAATTAATCACACAGCAAAGTGTAAATAAAAGCATGTGTGGTAAAAAGCCATGCTGTTCAGCAATTACTTCAGTATGAGATCAAAACACTTATTATTGCAGGTGTTATATGACGTTTTAGTGCTTCTCAAAGCTATATAGTACTTTTTTCTGTTCTATGTCAATGGCATGGAAGGCAAAGCATAAATCTCCCCTCAGCAGTCTGTAACATACTGAATTGATTCCAGTCTTTTCTGGTAGCTTAGTTTTTTTAAGCATGTGAACTTCTTACTTAGGAACCCCTGGGGTCTTTCTTAATGTGCCATATATCTAGTGAGGTACATCCCAAAGGGGCATTATATTCAATAATTAGCCAAATCAATGCTGATGCTAAGGGGGCATTGACATTTTTAAATCTGGATGATATTCTTTTGGCAATTAGCTGTACTAATCTCTACTAATTAGACAATGTTTGGACTACTGTTATTACATGATGGTCAAAGGAAAGTGGCTTTTCAACCCAAGTTCCAAGGTCTCTATTAACATTTTAATTTTGGAGTGGGGTATTCTCTATGCTGTACACTAGGGCAGCAGTAGTCTACCATATGTGATCACACTGCCCTTTATATCACTTAATCTGAGCTCAGTTTTTAGTACACTGGCTATTTATGGGTGTAAGCTCCCGCTGAAGGGTTTGGGCATCATAGGGAGACTTGAAATTGGCTCCCAGTTTATAGTAATTTGTGAACTTGGTAAGCCAGAGGTCTTTGTTCAAGGTCTGGAAATCAGTAAATAAACTGACAAGAAAAGCAGTCCCAACACTGAAGCCTACAGGACACCACTGATAAACTCCATAGTCACTGATGAAGCACTTGGTACCTGCACTGTGTAGCTTCTAGCCTTTAACCAATGTGTTACCCCTCTTACCTGAAGGGATTTATTTGTAATGCATTAGGTTAGTAGCTAAGCTAACATTGGGAATAGTGTCAAATGCCTTGGCCAGGTCAAGATACACCATGTGGACAACATGACAACGGTCAAAAGCCTGTGTAGGTAGCTGTCACTCATCCCTCTCTAGTACAGATGACGAACAGGCAGGGTAGTTCGTTTATATGCTTTATTACAGAGAAACACATCCAGATGGATAGCAACATTACAAGGTATAAACAAACTGATTATCAGACAGACTACACATGCATACAAGCTTACATCTCAACAGCTAACTACAAAATGGCAGTCAGGTTCCCACGTGCTCTGTATTTATATACTTGTGCAAAACCCTAGAAAGCCTTAAAGCTGTGCACACATATTGAGATACTCTTAAATAAATAGCCCTCAATGAAACCACATTGAAATAAGACATGAAATAATATGGACATTAGAAACAAACACAACGTTCATGTCCAAATTGCCATGTATCTGTACATGCAACCTGATCTAGTAATATAATAATCAGAACTGGGTTTAGCAACACGGGCAGTCTTCGGTGAACAACTTGTGTCAAGAACTCTGGGATTCATCTCAGGAACAGGGATATTTACTGGAATGTCCTCTGGAAATTAAACACTGGGTAACTCACTCTGAGATAAAGAGTCTTTCTCACAGGCAAGGTGTTGTGGTACTGGCTCGGATACTGGTATCAAATGTTTCCAATTCCACCTAAACTCTACTCTTGATTCCACAATGTATGATCTTGGATGTGGGAAAATACTCTTCACAAATCCAGTCTGATCATAACCTATGCATGTTTGCATTCTCACTGTCTCTCCTTCACGTAATGGATTGAGCAGTTTTCTGGACTTGTCATAATAAGACTTCTGGGATAGGCATTTCTCTAACAGATTGGTTTTCACTGATCTGTTACTCTTAGCACTTGAAACCAATAAACTACTACTGACTGGTAATGTAGTTCTGGTTTGTCTCGACAGAAGTGTCTGGACAGGTGAACCAAGATGTTTATCATGAGGAATATTTATGAGATTAAAGAGATTCAGGGAAAACATCACTACTGTCTTGTTTCAACTTCTCTAGTAACTGCTTTACATTTTGAATTGCATTTTCTGGCAAACCATTTGACTCTGGGTACTCAGTACTACTCGTAACATGGACAAAGTCCCACACTTCAGCAAATCTTTTGAATTGCAAGCTGGTAAACTGTATGCCTTTGTCAGAAATAACTTTGTATGGACTACCATGGAATGAAAAATGATGCTTCATCTTAGTAATGACACTACTGGATGCTAGGTTAGGAAGTACAGTAGGTCAATCTTGAACCAATTGGAATAAGAGTCAACTAACCCAAGCAATGTTGACCATTCCATAAGAAAATGTCAGTGGCTACTGTCGAGCAAGGTAGTTTAGGAATCGGGTTTAGCTGAAGTGGTTCCTTCTGCTGATGTGGCTTTGCACTATTACACACAAAACAAGATGAAAGATGAAACTCTCTCAATGTCTTGTGACGTAGAAGGCCAAAATACTAGTCCTCTTACCCTCCTTTTAGTAGAATCAGGTCCTGGTTGGCCACGATCGAGATAGTAATATACTCTTGTTGCAAGGACTTTGGAAGAATCACTTTTGGACCTTTCATGATGATTTCATTGTCAGACAAAATCTCATCTCTGTAAGGAAAATAAGGTTGCACTTCTTTAGGTAAACTAGATTGCTTTGATGGCCATCCTTGATTGATAAAGTGGTTGAGCTTCTGTAAAACTGAATCTGAGGCTGTATGATTTCTAAGCTCATCAAGACATGTGGAAGAAAAATTTCTCAGTTCCATTACTTCAAAATTAAGTTTCTCATTCTCATACTGTTCAGTGGTACTTCTGGGTGCTCTGGATAATAAATCAACAAGATAAAGAAATTAGCTTTTTGTGTAGACAAGATTGAAATTGTACTTTTGCAGTCTCAACATCATGCATTGCAATCTGGCTGGAGCTGAATGCATAGGCTTTCTCAAAACAGTGACTAGAGGTTGGTGGTCTGTTTTGATCTGGATAGGTCTACCATAAATATAATCATGGAACTTTGCACATGCAAACAAAATTGCCAAAAGTTCTTTCTCTATCTGACCATAATGCATTTCAAGTTTGGGTTAAAGATCTGGATGCCTAGGAACAGGTTGACCCTCTTGAAGAATGACTGCACCAACTCCAAATTTTGAAGCATCACAAGAAAGAGTAACTGGTTTGTGAACATCAAAGTATCTGACAGTTAGTGGACTGGAAATGCTCTGTTTCAGGACATCAGCGATCTCTGGTGTTGTTCCAACCATGACCAGGATACAGCTTTACATGTCATCTCTATAAGCACTGCTGCTAGTTGGCTTAAGTCTGTAATGAACTTGCCTAGGTAGTTAACCATGCCAAGAAAGCATTGAAGGGTTTGAACATTGTCTGGAGCTGGCATCTCAAGAATAGCTGTTTGCTTGGAAGGGTCTCATCGCAAGCCTGAACTGGTAAACAAATGACCAACATAAGTGACTTCACGTAACCCAAACTTGCAGTTCTAAGGAATGAGCTTAAGATTCACTTGATGTGCTCTTTCCAGAACTTTCTCGAGGTTTCTGTCATGCTCAGCTTCACCATTACCTCCTACTAGAATATCATATACTATAATAGCACACGGATATCCAGAAATAATTTGCTCCATTGCACATTGAAAAACTTCATTACTGCCAGAATTTATCCCAAATGGCATTCTCAAAATTCTGTACCTGCCAAAAGGAGTACTGAATGTAGTAGGCAACGAGGATTTCTGGTCAAGCAAAATTTGCCAAAATGAACTCTTTGCATCTACAGACATAGAAAACAGTGGCATTTGGCATCAGAGCCACAACTTCTTTGACTACATACATTGGATGATTTGGTCTTTTTAGTGCTTTGTTCAAATCTCATGGATCAATATATATTCTGATATCATATACCCCTTCCGTTGTTTCTACAACTGGACAAATTACACTTTGTTGCACCATTTTGTCTAACTTGGCCTTGACTCTGTTCTGCATAGCAACTGGAACTTTCTGGGCTGGCCTGAGAACTGGGCTGACATCTGGGTCTAATTTCATGGAGTACACAACTGGAAGCTTGCCTGGTTTATCTTCAAAAAGATCAGCATAGGTAGAAACTGGGTGAAATTAGAACAGTGGCCTTTTAAACTAACATGATGGACTTCCTTGTTAAATGAAAGCAGTCCCATTTTCAAACTGTCTCTGAGCCCTAATAATGACTGTATGTGCCTTTTGACCACAGAAAATAGCAAGTTGTCGCTTCTCCCAGCAGAATAACATGAAAGTACTTCTGAGCCTTCAATCTTAATCTCTTCACCACTATAAACAAGAAGCTTTGCACACTTTGCCAAATCCAGCAATTCACCAGTACATACTGTAGCAAATGTTTCTGCAGACATAACATTGCACTTTGAACCAGTGTCAACTTTGAGCTCTGTGGGTCTTCCGTTTATCCGAACAGTATAAAATACTTCATTCTTTGCTCATAAATCTAATGCATTGACTGTTTCATGAAGAACTGACACACCATCAACAAAAAGTAGGATCACAGCTTTCTAATTGATCAACTTGTTTCTTTGAATATTTCCTTTTAATAAAAGAATGTATGCTTTTTGATTTACAAAACCTTTTGAAATGGTTCCACTTATTTGTGACATTGCTGAACAAAAGCTAAACATTTTTCCTTTTTAGGCTCATGACTTCCTCCACAGTTATGCCAGTTGGCTATAAAATTGCCTGGGGGCCATTCTTTGAGTTTGCTGACTCATTCTTATGCTTTACTGAGACTGTGCATGCTCCGAAACTTGCTAGAATGCTATGGGTTTTCCCAGTGAGTATTGCAGGGCTTACAGATGCTGGCATGTGCTTCGGCCTGTTTCTTTTAACCACAGGCTGTATGCTATCAACATGGGCTTTAGAAGTTACTGGAGACATTCATCTCTCATTTGTAAGCATATTTGTGTGCTTTTCTGTAAACTCATGTATCTGACAAATTTCAATGGCTTTATTCAAAGTTAAATCACTGTCACAAAGCAAAGTCTTCCTCACAGCATCATCTTTAATACCATACACAAGTCTGTCCTTTATCATCTCATCCCTTAAATCACCAAATCTGCACATTTTAACTTTGAGAAACAAGGCTGTTATGTATGCTGCAAAAGTTTCACTAGGCTTTTGATCCCTTGTGTAAAATAAATGCCTTTCCATTGTAACATTCATTTTGGAGGGGTTACACATTTCTCAAAATTTATGTTTCAAGCACTCGAGGACCTCCCTTGATTCAGCCAGCACAACTATATGACAGTTTCTCCCTCTCCTGCAAAGACAGCAGGTGCATACACAAATGAATGCTCCCTTTCAATGGCATATAAACCAGCTAAATTAAACAGAATAAATGTTCTTGTATGATCATCTTTATCAGAAACTGCAGCCTGTATGAAAATGTCATACTCTTGCTCAAACACTTTCCAGTTCTCTGCAATATTACTGTCAAACACAAGGGAAGCTGGTCTATGAAATCCATCTGCCATGCCAGCAAATTATGCCCAAACACACTGAAAAATATGGCCCTTGTATTTATATATGAACAAGCACACAGCCAGCACTTGTAATAACATTCAAATGCACAACAAATTCTTCAAAATGCTGAATTTATGAAATATGCTTTGTAATAGCCGTCTTCTTCTTCTTTCAGCTTTTCTGGGTTAGGGGTCGCCGCAGAGGATCACCTGTCCACTCATGATTGACGGTGGAGTTTTACAGTGTCAAATTGCCAGCCTGGCGCCCAACCTTCCACAGAAGGCACACACATGCACACACTCACACCTGGGGCCAATTTAGAGTTGTACAATCCACCTACAGCATGTCTTTGGGATGTAGGAGGAAACCGGAGCACCCGGAGGAAACCCATGTGACCACAGGGAGGACATGCAGACTCCGCACAGAAAGCACCCCAGCCAAGGATCAAACTGGAGAACCTCTTGCTGTGAGGCGGCAATGATAACCACTGCATTACCGTGGCTGCCTATGCTTTGTAATGGCTGTATTTTGTGAAATAACTGTACTGTAATATTGCACAAACATCCGAATACTTCATACACTTCAGACAACTTAAATAACTTTGATTAATGCGAAAAAGTAGTGCTAAGAGAAAAAATGTGGTTGTTTCCTATTTTATTCATTTTTATGCAAGTCAGACTTTATTTCAAACACTTTCCGTAATTATTTTGAATATTTCTATTAACATACTGTAATTCCGAATATTTCTGTTACTTAGAAATTCATTTAGAGTGTATCGAATGCCTTGTTTCTTATTTTGCAAATAAGAAATCGCTTGAGCAAGTTTTAATACCTGAAATTTGTTTCTGACCTGTTTTGTGAGTTATACATGCAGTAGGGATGATTCGCTCCTACGTATTCCTCCAATCTTAACTTAATGCCTCTTGGTCTCAATGTTGAGGAATCTGGATCCCATTCTGGCAAAATGTCCCTTTTAGACTTTCCATTCCTGGCACCATGTTGCTCATCCCTCTCTAGTATTGATGGTGAACAGACGGGGTAGGTCGTTTATTATGCCTAATTATACAGAAACACATCAAGATGGATAGCAACATTACAAAATATAAATAAACTGATTAACAGACAGACTAAACAGACATACATGCTTACATCTCAACAGCTAACTACAAGATGGCAGTCAGGCTTCCACATGCTCAGTATTTATATACTAGTGCAAGCCCCAAGAAAGCTTCTTAAAGCTGTAAACACATATTGATCTACATTAACTAAATTCAGTATCTACTCTTGACAAAGCTAAACTGCTACAGATCTAGTCTCATGACACTTTTTATCTATTATAGTTATCAGGTCAGTAATAATTTGTTTCATGGTTTTACAAATAAGACTGTTCAGGATGATGGCTCTGATTCCGAGGGCAGTAGATATTATTATTGCATTAGCTTCCAAAAGTAAAGTGTGAGAGAGAGGATGTATTTGTGACTGAGTTTGATTTTATTCTTAGGTGAAAGGTTACAGCATCTTGTTTGATGCTCATACCATGTATAACATTCTGAATACTTAGAGATTGGAGTTGATATTCGATATGGCATAACCCACATATTTCTGCTTTATCACTGGTACCACCAGAAACTCACATACTCATCTTTTTTTTACTTTTTCACCTAAGGAAAATGCTCAGAAGTGTGGGGGCTACTCTTGGAGGAGCTTACATTTTCACAAATCCTGTTTAGGAAAGCAAAACCATGAATAATAAAACTGCTATGTGGGTTTGTGGAGTGAGGGTGCAACAGGGAGTTGAAAATTGGGGTACAAATGAACCCTTTGCCCAGAGGTCCATTTCATCCAAGGATTACCCTGAATGCAATACATTTTTCCCCATTTCCGCAGACTTTGTTTTCCTAGACCAAAGAGATTAACATAGTTTCATTGATCAGCAATTACTTTTCCACTTTGCTACAGATGCAGCTTACATGGATCTATCTGCAATCAGAAACAGAAACTGACTTGTGCAACTTTTAAGAGTGCCACTTGAGAGGCACATTTACATTGTGTGATGACAAGATCTTGAAAAGACTCTCCCAGGGTATGTTTTTTTTTTTTTTTTTACCTGCAGGCCTGCATTCCTTTTAATCTGGACTGAATGTGTACTGGAGTTCTTAGAGAGTGACAGGCACAGGCTGTCATCAGATAAGGAGCACATTTTAATCCATCTGTGTCTCTAATTAATGCATAAGTTGCACTGTATCTAAAATTGATGAAAACTCTGTTATAGCTGTGAAATGCGTAGAAGCAGGGCATGCTTTCTTATTTTAGATCTTAATGTGTTCTTTGTATTGCTGGTGCAATGGTAGTGTTGTCACCTCACAGCAAGAGGTTCTCCCATTCAATTCTCGGCTGGAGTGCCTTCTGTGTGGAGTCTGCATGTCCTCCCCGTGGTCGAGTAACATTTGAAAAACATACGTGAATGGACGTGCCTTTGTTGAAGGTTGGGCGTCGAGCTGGCACCTCGGCACCATAAAATTCTACTGCCAATCATTTGCAGACCGGAGTTCCGCTGTGGCAACCCTTAACCAGGAAAAGCTGAAAGAATGTGTTCTTTGTATCGCAGGCCATGTAAGACGGTATGTATAGTAAGCTGTACCAGAGTTAATTTTAATGGTTTACCTGATGTGAGGAGATAGGTTCCACAATAGTTAATTGGCATACATTTTCTGTTTAGAGTTAAAGTTGCTCTACTCTAAAGCTATCAATTTTCTGATTAGAGTCATAGTTGTTTTAAAAAATCTCAGCACTCAGCTGTATCTGGATCTTATGTAATATACTGATTCCAGTACATTCATTTTTGAGCATCATACTTTGAGACCTTCCTGGATATATGTGTGGGTTCTGGTGGGTCACACTGTGGATTATATTCATTTCCATTCATTACAATTGTTCTTTGTTGTACATCTATGTTATTGGCTCTAGTAAGTGTTTTCAAAGCCAGTAGAACTCAGTTTTAGACTGCCTATTGTTTTAGGATTTAATGGTCTAGGGTCTTTTTTCTTTGGTCTGTTTTTTATTTTGTTTTGTAAATAGACATATAAGGCTATTGAATTCTTTCTTTCTTTCATGTTTACTACTCCTTTATCCTATTCAAGGTCACAGACAACTGGATCCTATCTTGACAAGCAATGGGCATAATGCATAGATCCAGTCCTGTACTGCATGCCACTACATCATAATATGGACACACTCACAAGTGACACACACTTAGTGACAATTTAATGAATGTCCATTCATATGTTTGGAATGTTAGAAAAAAATTGCAGCACCAGGCAAAAATGTACTTGGTTGCAGTGAGAATATATAGATCTTTCAATAGTATTAATTAATATACTGCTATAGTTTTATACATCAATGATCCAAGCCTACAGTTAATGTAGTCCTAGCATTTAGCAACAGTTAAGTGTATACTTTTTTAGTTAGATCTACGCATGCTGTGGAACATACAGTCTGGCAACAACAAAAGACAAGGTTTTCCAATCCAAATTACAAGATTACATTTCTTTTCTTTTCTACCACTTCACCTGTTGAGGTTTTGAAGAGGATCAATTCAGACTCCTCATCTCCGGCCTCCTGTGATTTAAGGGAGAACTTCTTGACATGTGATTGAACTGATCAAACACAAATCATTGGCTAAATATTCTCAAGACAAATCTCTTTCACACTACTGCCCCAGCCATTTTACCCAACCTAGAACAAAACAGAACTCATCTGGCATCTCAGCATCTTTCTTGTCCTTAATATGCAGAGCTTATGACCTCAGATTTGGTAGCTTGAGTATAAGATCAGTCACTATCCTTTGGCCCATAAACTTTAAGGGCATTTGGCAAATTAAGAGTATTGCATTGTGCTATGAACAACAACAATCACAACCCAAAAGGCTCCACATTGTACAGCTTCCCAGAAATTCACAGAACTTAGTTTCAGCACATTGCATTCCAATTATTTCTTATCAGCAGCACCTGTTATTGGCAAAACATACTTTGCATTCACCTATACAGTATTTTAATGGAGGGGTTAATAATACACTTTTCAGTGCTACTAGCCTTCGTACTTTTATGGTAACATAATATTACCAGCCAGATCAGACTAACACACCAAAGTCACAATTGCTATCAACTTAAAAAAAAAAAAAAAAAAAAAAAAAAAAAAAAAAAAAGAATTGCTCCACTAGATGTTCAATATATGCAAGTAAAACTTTCATTAGTTAATTGAAAAAAATTACACAAACAATGTAAACAAAGTATTTAAAATAGAACGTAACCAGTTCTTGTAAATCAGTAGGTGGATAGGTCCATGATGATTGGATGTAAACTTCTCCATGACGTTTTCCATTTCCAGACTTTTTCTTGAACTTGGCAGGCAGCTTATAAGTATTTAAATAATTGGTTGTAGGGGAAAATCTTGTCAGAAAAATCTTTTGAAGATTAGAGCACTGAACTATTACAAAGAACTTTTGTAAGCCAACTGTACTATTAACTTATTGTCACTATAGCTGAACAATCTCTGTCTCCTTAAAAGACATATGGGAAGGGTTATAATGTATCACCTTTTTTGCAATTACCCTTACACATATCAATATGCAGCTAGTCAGAAACTATTTAAAGAAATTTATCAGTAAACTTTGAACATTAAATAAACACACATATTTTCTTTCACATGGAAATGTACAGATATGTGGCATTAGAAAAACACTGTCTTACATCTGTATGGTTCTGCCACTGCAATTAACTGAAGATAACTCCAGCCTGGTTATTTTTTTGGATTTTATGGCCAGCTAGCAGATGTTCTTCATGTTTCACTGTTGCAGTCATTACATTTGGGTAATCTGCTGTCAGGTTGCCCTTAGTCAGCCTGATTAACAAATTCTTGGGTCCTGCGTCGGTTGCTCTCCCTTCTTCCATGACGTCAGGTTGTCAGGGGTATAAAACATGTAGCCGATGCCATTACATTAGTCTTTCTTGCTGTGCGGTGCCCGAAGCAGAAGAAGTTTGCAAGTGCCAGTCAGCTGGCTCCTGAAATTTTTGTTTTCGAGTTTCAGAACCGAAGTCTTCAACTAAAAAGCTAAGTACCCTGTTGGGGAA